>NC_064562.1:74977493-75280524 GCF_937001465.1 Orcinus orca
AATTCCTTGTGAGCAAAAAACAAACATCTACTGTGTTTAAACCATTATTTAAATTTAGGACAATTTGTTATAATTAACCAGATCTAATTATTATAGTACCAACAATCTACTTGGTACTAAAATGTGCAGGAGAAGGCATTGGTTCTGTCATTTAAGAATACCAAAGTTTAAGAGTAGACTAAATAGAAGTACAAATAATGAGGATAAAATGTGAAAAGCCTTTTAATAGGGTGAAAAATGCAGAAAAGCAATCAACTTTCTGAGAGAGTGAGGGTAGGTCATCAAGAGAGTCAGGGAGCCATATGGAGAGGAGATGTATTTGGGATGGGGACTAAAAAATGATAGGTCCTTCCCAACTAGACAGGGTACTTTAGACAAAATTTTCAGACACAGAGTTATAAACACATGGTCTAAGTGAACAGGAGTGGGACATAGCAACATAACACTAGGAAAAGATCAGACTATGACCTTTGTACCATGCTATGAAGTTTGGAATTTAATCTAAAGTCAATCAGTAGACACCAGTTTTGAAAGAAGTAACATATCACACTCATGGAAGAAGAGAGAATACAGACAGAGAGCATGATTAGGACGTTTTAGAAAAATATTCTGGCAGTAACTGATGGAATTATGGCATTAACAAAAGGATAAAAAGAAGACATCAGTAAGAAATCTTTAAAAGTAGAAGAGGAAGTATTTAGTAAAGAATTGAGTATCTGGGCAGTGATAAAGTTGGTAGAATTACTTCAAGGTCTCAGCTTGGGTAAATGTGCAGATATTGATGGTCTTCACTGAGAAAGGGAAGTTTACAATAAGAACAATAAAAATGAAGATAGTTCTCTTTTATCAGGCACTTAACATGTACTGTGCAAAGCAATTTATATGTGTTAACCTATTAAAACATCACACCTATTTTATGAAGTTAATGCTATTCTTTCTGCCCTTTGCAGATATAGTAACTGAGGCCCAGAGAAGTTCAAAGCTTGTTCAAGGTGATAATAAACTAGTAGATGGTGGGACAGCTTGGGAGAGTGTAGTTCTAGGACCAAGTTCTTAATCAATCACCACATTGTAATGCTTCTCAAAAGAAAAGATGGAAAATTTACTTTGGATTTAATGTGTTGGAGATGTCTGAATCATTTGGCTAAGAACTTGTAGGCAGTTTAAATACAGCCATGTGTTTCATGAAAGATCCTTAAGCATAACTATGATAGTTGAATATGCAGAGGTAAATGAAATTTCACAGTGAGAAAATTTATAAAGATGAAAGAAGGGGATTGAAGATACGTATAAGTGAATACAAATATTTATGGACATGGCAAGGAAAACAAATCAGTGGGAGTGATAAGTATCAGCACATCAGGAATCAAAAAAATTAAAAGAATCAAAAGGGCAGAATTTGATGTCATGAACATTTAGGAAAGGAGAATTCTTACAGGATAAGATGATAAAAATGCCAGATGTAGCAGATACTTCAAGTAATATGAGAGTAGAAAGAAATCAGTGATGATGGTGGTCAGATTAATTTTAATATATGGGAATTGAAGTGGAAAGAACTGAAAATTCCTTTGGGGAGAGGTGAGAAAATGAAGGCAACAAAAGTCTTTCAAGACTTTTGGGGAGATGGAAGTCTCCAGGGAAGGCATTTTCAAGATGAACACAACTTGAGCCTATTTTTAAGATGTATTTTCATAATTACAGAAAACTATCAATCTTCCAACATCCTACATATCTTCAGAATTTTGACTCTATAGTATCAATTGCTCATAAAATCTGTTTTGTCATATAGCTCTAAAGGATAGTTCTTTCAGTTATTTTAGTTAAATCTCTCCCTCTGCAGTTTTACTCTTATTGTTTTATCTTATATGAGAGAATGGTTGGCTACTGTCCCTAATAATTTACCACGTCTGGGAACATTGTGAATTTCTACTAATTTAAATCAACTTCCAGAGCTAAGAGAATGCTAACTGGAAAGAGTTTAAACCTAGTGGTCCATTATAAAGTTTTAATTTAAAAACAGACACCAGGGGTTTAAAATAACTTGAAACAATGGGAAAAGAGGTAAATAGAAATTAAGGCTAAATGGATTAAAATAAATTCTTGAAAGAGTAAAGCTTTATTAATTTGTATAAAGATTATCAGAAATAATTAGTATATTGACAACCAAACCAGTAAAAACTTCTCTCCCTTAAACTGCTGAAATTTACCTCTCTGGTTTAATATGTGATTAGATTGCACAAATACAATTATGTATACATGAAAACTCTAGGAGTTTTATATGAAGAAAAATCATATACAAGATATCCTTGGAAGTTGACTTTTGCTTTTGGTTTATATTTTGGTGTGTAAGAGTGTGTGAAAAAGGAAATAGTACTCAGGAAATTGCCACTTTCGTTTTCTTTATCATTAATTCAACACTTTATATATTTATTGATCTGTTAGGCCACAGAAATAAAAATGAAAAACCTTTTTTGTCTTCAAGAAAATCATACAGTAATGGTGATGACAAACAGGTTAAAAAAAGGAAGAGATTTAATATACACCATGACACATGGCATATGAAGGAAAGGATAGTGATAAATTAGTTCTGGAATAAATAGTTCTTCTCCAATACATTCTGTTGTAGCCTCAATGGACAAATTGTAAAGGAAAACAGTAACTTCCATAGATAATTATATTAGAATCTAAAAGAAAGTTGGGGAGGGAGATAGCACTGAGACACAAACACAGGTGAGGTGCTGGCCAACTTTCTTTCCAAGCAAGAGAGTCTAAAATTCTTAGGTACAACATTTGTGTACCTTTCCTAGCTCTTGAGCTTTTTCTAAACATCTGAATATTTAGGAACAGTAAGGAGAGAGTAAACAGCAATTCCTGGGAAATTATTAAGCAATCAAGAGAACTCAGCAAGGATTTAGGTGAGAAACCATGAAAGTGGGGGCTAGTGGTGGAAGTTTAAAGAAAAAGAAGACTTGAAAAACAAACCAAAAAAACACCAGAGAAAGCAAGATGTCAGAGGAGTAGGAGGACATAGAGTTCATCTGTCTCCACAAATGCATCAAGAATACATCTACAGGGTGGTGTTAAGATGGCAGAGGAGTAAGAGGATGTGGAGTTCATCTCTCTCCACAGATGCATAAGGAATACATCTATGGATGCAAGAATTGTCACAGAACACTAGATGAACACTAGCAGAAGACCTTGGACACTGGAAAGGACTATAAACATCCCTGAATAACTGGGTAGGATAAAAAAAAGAAGGGAGAATGAGGTAGAGATGAAGTGGGATGGGGCCTGCACCCCAGGGCAGGGGAGCTAAAGCAGAGGAGAGATTTCGGAATTCAGGGAAAGCCCTTCTCCAACAGGGAAATTGATTCGGACAGAAGGGAAGCATTTAAGGCTCTCAGTATAGCGTGAAGTGGCCAATTTGTGACAGACGGGACAGAGTGAGACATACATAGATGGTCTGTACCACGGCCCTATGTGCCCTGGACTGGGACATGCGTTCACAGGCGTGCAAGGGGGCTGGGAGCCGGAGCGTAGGGATTGGAGAACAGGCCCAGAGTAAGAACTGCTGTTGGCTGTGGGGAGACAGACTGAGGGAACAGGAGGGAGGAAATCTGCAGCAGGGAATGCCTACAGAGGAAGACCAGACTGCCGTGGGAGCAGGGCGCTACTGCTGAGTCACACGCAGGGGGAGGAGCCACTATTCTAGCCTCTCTCTCCCCACATGCCAGCGCAAAAAAAAAAAAAAAATACTCTAGAAGGAATCAATTGCAGAATAACTAAGGCAGAAGAACGGATAAGTGAGCTGGAAGATAGGGTGGTAAAAAGAACTGCCACAGAGCAGAATAAAGAAAAAAGAATGTAAAGAAGGGAGGACAGTCTCAGAGACCTCTGGGACAACATTAAGTGCACCAACATTTGAATTATAGGCATCCCAGAAGAAGAACAAAAGAAAGGGTCTTTGAAAATATTTGAAGAGATTATAGTTGAAAACTTCCCCAACATGGGAAAGGAAATGGTCAATCAAGTCCAGGAAGCGCAGAGTCCCATACACGATAAACCCAAGGAGAAACACGCAAAGACACATATTAATCAAACTAACAAACACAAAGAAAAAATATTAAAAGCAGCAAGGGAAAAGCAACAAATAACATACAAGGGAATCCCCATAAGGTTAACAGCTGATCTCTCAGCAGAAACTCTAGAGGCGAGAAGGGAGTGGCAAGATATATTTAAAGTGATGAAAGGGAAACACCTACAACCAAGATTACTCTACCCAACAAGGATCTCATTCAGATTTGACAGAGAAATTAAAACCTTTACAGGCAAGCAAAAACAAAGAGAATTCATCACCACCAAACCAGCTTTACAACAAATGCTAAAGGAACTTCTCTAGGCAGGAAACACAAGAGAAGGAAAAGACCTACAATAACAAACCAAAAACAATTAAGAAAATGGTAATAGGAACATACATATCAATAATTACCTTAAATATAAATGGATTAAATGCTCTGGACAAAAGTCAACACTGGCTGAATGGATACAAAAAGAAGAGCCATATATATGCTGTCTAAAAGAGACCCACTTCAGACCTAGGGAAACATACAGACTGAAAATGAGGGGATGGAAAAAGATATTCCATGCAAATGGAAATCAAAAGAAAGCTGGAGTAGCAATACTCATATCAGACAAAATAGACATTAAAATAAAGACTATTACAAGAGACAAAGAAGGACACTACGTAATGATCAAGGGATCAATCCAGGAAGAGGACATAACAACTGTAAATATTTAGGTACCCAACATAGGAGCACCTCAATACATAAGGCAAATGCTAACAGCCATAAAAGGGGAAATCGACAGTAACACAATAATAATAGGGGACTTTAACACCCCACTTTCACTGATGGACAGATCATCCAAAATGAAAATAAATGAGGAAACACGAACTTCATGACATATTAAACAAGATGGACTTAATTGATATTTATAGGACATTCCATCCCAAAACAACAGAATACACAGTTTTCTCAAGTGCTCATGGACCATTCTCCAGTATAGATCATATCCTGGGTCACAAATCAAGCCTTGGTAAATTTAAGAAAATTGAAATCGTATCAAGCAACTTTGCTGACCACAATGCTATGAAACTACATATCAATTACAGGAAAAAATCTGTAAAAAATATAAATGAAAAAGGAGAAGTAACAACTGACACTGCAGAAATACAAAGGATCATGAGAGATTACTACAAGCAACTATATGCCAATAAAATGGACAACCTGGAAGAAATGGACAAATTCTTAGAAAAGTACAACCTTCTAAGACTGAACCAGGAAGAAATAGAAAATATGAACTGACCTATCACAGGCACTGAAATTGAAACTGTGACTTAAAATCTTCCAACAAACAAAAGCCCAGGGATAGATGGCTTCACTGGCGAATTCTATTAAACATTTATGGAAGAGCTAACACCTATCTTTCTCAAACTCTTCCAAAATATAGTAGAGGGTGGAAAAATCCCAAACTCACTCTACGAGGCCACCATCACCCTGATACCAAAACCAGACAATGATGTCACATAAATGAACATTAGAGGCCAATATCACTGATGAAGTTAGATGCAGAGATCCTCAACAAAATACTAGCAAACAGAATCCAACAGTACATAAAAATGATCATACACCATAATCAAGTGGGGTTTATCCCAGGAACACAAGGATTCTTCAATATATGCAAATCAATCAATGTGATACACCATATTAACAAATTGAAGAATTAAAAACCATATGATAATCTCAATAGAAGCAGAAAAACTTTTGACAAAATGCAACAACCATTTATGATAAAAACTCTCCAGAAAGTGGGCATAGAGGGAAAGTACCTCAACATAATAAAAGCCATGTATGAAAATCCTAGAGGAAACATCATTCTCAATGGTGAAAAACTGAAAGCATTTCCTCTAAGATCAGGAATAAGACAAGGGTGCCCACTCTCACCACTATTATTCAACATAGTTTTGGAAGTTTTAGCCATGGCAATCAGAGAAGAAAAATAAATAAAAGGAATGCAAATTAGAAAAGAAGAAGTAAAACTGTCACTTTTAAAACTGTTTGCAGATGACATGATACTATACGCAGAGAATCCTAAAGATGCTACCAGAAAACTACTAGAGCTAATCAATGAATTTGGTAAAGTAGCAGGATACAAAATTAATGCACAGAAATCTCTTGCATTCCTGTACACTAACAATGAAAGCTCAGAAAGAGAAATTAAGGGAACAATCCCATTTACTATTGCAAAAAAAAGAATAAAATACGTAGGTATAAACCAACCAAAGGAGGCAAAAGACCTGTATGCAGAAAACTTTAAGACACTGATGAAGGAAATAAATGATGATACAAACAGATGAAGAGATATACCACGTTCTTGGTTTGAAAGAATCAAAATTGTGAAAATGACTCTACTACCCAAAGCAATCTACAGATTCAATGCAACCCCTATCAAATTGCCAACTGCATTTTTCACAGAACCAGAACAAGAAATTTTACAATTTGTATGGAAACACAAAAGACCCTGAATAACCAGAGAAATATTGAGAGAGAAAAACAGAGCTCGAGGAATCAGTCTCCCTGACTTCAGACTATACTACAGATCTACAGTATTCAAGAGAGTATGGAACTGGCACAAAGCAGAAAAATAGATCAGTGGAATAGGATAGAAAGCCCAGAAGTAAACCCACACACATATGGTCACCTTATCTTTGACAAAGGAGGCAAGAATATACAATGCAGAAAAGACAGGCTCTTTAATAAGTGGTGCTGGGAAAACAGGACAGCTGAATGTAAAAGAATGAAGTTAGAACACTTCCTAACATCATACACAGAAATAAACTCAAAATGGATTAAAGATCTAAATGTAAGGCCAGACACTATAAAACTCTTAGAGGAAAACATAGGCAGAACACTCTATGACATAAATCACAGCAAAGTCCTTTTTGACCACCTCCTAGAATAATGAAAATATAGACAAAAATAAACAAATGTGACCTAATTAAACTTAAAAGATTTGCACAGCAAAGGAAACCATAAACAAGACAAAAAGACAACCCTCAGAATGGGAGAAAATATTTGCAAATGAAGCAACTGACAAGGGATTAATATCCAAAATATACAAACAGCTTATGCAACTCAATATCAAAAAAGCAAACAATCAAATGAAAAAAATGGGTGTAAGAACTAAATAGACATTTCTGCAAGAAGACATACAGATGGCCAACAAACACATGAAAAAATGGGCAACATCACTAATCATTAAAGAGATGCAAATCAAAACTACAGTGAAGTATCACCTCACAGCAATCAGAATGGCCATCATCAAAAAAAATCTACAAACAATAAATACTGGAGAGGATGTGGGGAAAAGGGAACCCTCCTGCACTGTTGGTGGGATATAAATTTGTACACACGATGGAGAACAGTATGGAGGTGCCTCAAAAAACTAAAAATAGAACTACCATATGATCCAGCAATCCCACTCCTGTGCATATTCCTGGAGAGGACCGTGATTCAAAATATACATGCACCCCAGTATTTATTGCAGCACTATTTACCATAGCCAGGACATGGGAGCAACCTAAGTGTCCATCAACAGAGGAATGGATAAAGAAGATGTGGTACATATATACAATGGAATATTACTCAGCCATAAAAGGAACAAAATAGTGCCACTTGCAGAGACATGGATAGACCGAGAGACTGTCATACAGAGTGTCGTGAGTCAGAAAAAAAAAAAGAAATATCGTATAATGTCATGGAATGTAGAAAACTGCACAGATGAATTTATTTGCAAAACAGAAATAGAGACACAGATGTAGAGAACAAACTTATTGATACCATGGGGGGAAGTGGAGGTGGGATAAATTGGGAGATTGGGATTGACATATATACACTACTATGTATAAAATAGATAGCTGATGAGAACCTAATGTATAGCACAGGGAACTCTACTCAGTGCTCTGTGGTGACCTAAATGTGAAGGAAATCTTAAAAAATGGAGGTATATGTATACATATAACTGATTCACTTTGCTGTACAGCAGAAACTAACACAACATTGTAAAGCAACTACACTCCAATAAAAATTAATAAAAAAGGAAAAAATACCCACTATATATATTAATAGTAGTAGTTTACAGATAAAATTAATTTGTTGAGGAAGAGTGAGATGTTCAGGAACTCCCAAATTCCTGTCTTGGGTAGTATTAGAAGCCAAGGGATAGATGAGTTTGGAGGAGGTACTTTGAGTTGGAGGTGCCTGTGTGTAATCTGAATGCCTGCTGTCCTTTTCCATTTGGACTGCTATAACACAAATGCTATGGACTGGGTAGCTTAAACAGCAGTTTATTTCTCACAGTTCTTCAGTCAGGGAAGTCTAAGATCAACACGCCGGCTGACTCAGTGCCTGGTGAGAGCTCACTTCCCTGTTCACAGGCAGCCATTTTCTCACTAAAACCTCATGTAAAGGAAAGGGTAGGGAGCACGCTGGTGTCTCTAATAAGGCACTAAACCCATTCATAAGGGCTTCACCCTCATGATCTAACACTTCTGAAAGACCCCATGTCCTAATAACATCACAGTGGTGGTTATTTTCAACATATGAATTTAGAGTGGGACACAAACTTACAGTCTAATAACACTGACCTAAGATAGGTAGTAGGTATTAAAATGTGAGTTACACAGTTGCTGATGGAGCTCTTGATATCTACCAATAGTAAACAAACTAGACCTTAATTTATGAATAAGAACAAAGAAAAACAAATGAAAAAAAAAGAGCAATCTAAACAAGACTTCCATTGAGACAAAAGAGAAAAGAAATTAAAAATAATTATAGTATTTATTCTCAGGAATATTTGACTCATAAACTGATATCAGAAAAATAATTTCAGCATCTATGGTGAATTGTTTTAAAAAATATAAAATATATTTTGTGAATTGGAAAGTGACATTAATAGGGAATAGTCAAATAAATAATCCTAAAGAGTGAAGAAATTTAACAAGGAAGAAATAGTAGAATTCTACTTGAAAGATAAAAAGAAATGTTAAAAGAAAAGAATAAACATGGAATTTAGAACCAGATGATTTGTTATTTATGTACTTTGAAGAAAGGAAGAATGAATGAAGTGGAAGACAGACCATAATCAAAGATATAAGAGAAGAAAACATTACACAATAGCAAAAAAAAAGAATAAATAAAGGACTTGCTCTTTAGTTGCTGGGCAAGATTAACAATAAAAATAGCTATACTAGACATTTCCTAACGTCATGTCTTTATTTTTTAGATAAATAGTTCTTTCAGATAAATTAAGAAAAAATTTCTACAAAATCCCATTCAGTAAACAAACAAACAAGAAACAAATATAAAAGAAACTGAGATTCAGACTGACTTCAGGTATCTGATATGGTAACAAAAGTTTAGATGGTGTGGAGCAATAATTATTGACTTTTGGGTTTATTGATTTCTATACCCAGAATATCTATCTTCCATTTGTGAAGCTGATTTTAAAAGAATATACAGTTCATCCTCATTTGTGGAGTCTATATCTGTGAGTTTGCCTAATCACTAGAATTTATTTGTAACACTGAAATCAGTATTCATGATTCTCTCATAATTATTCAGGGATAGGCACATGTACAGAAAAGCAAAAAAAAAAAAAAAAAATTTGAGGCACCCAATGCAAACATTTTCATCTCAAGTTGAACAAGGAGGCTTCAGCCTTTAGGTTTCAGCTCTAATACTGCAAACAAGTATGATTTTCACAGTCTATTTAGTGCCGTGTTTTCTACATTTTTGTGCTTTTTGTTGATGATTTTGCTGTTTAAAATAATTCCCAAGTGTAGTATTGACGTGCTGTCTATTTTTCCTAAGTGAAAGAAGGCTGTGGTGTGCTTTAACAGAAAATGAATGTTAGGTAAGCTTTATTTAGGAGTGAGTTATAGTACTATTTCTGTTAAACTCAATGTTATTAAATCAAAAAAATATATTAAATAAGGTGTCTTTAAACTGAAACACACATAAAACAAGATTATGCATTTATTGAGTAATAAAAATGTGATCTGAGGCTCATAGGAATCTAATTCTGTATTTCCTTTGAGGTAATAATTCAGTATTTGCTAGTTCTGTATTTGCCACAACTTTATAAAACAAATGCTGTGAATAATAAGAATTGTTTGTACTTGTGGAATAGAAGGATTAGCCGTTTCTAAGAAGATATCTAGAGAATGAACAATGAACAATCTTCAACAAGAAACAATGCTGATGAATCTCACAAACATAATATTAGATAAAAGAAGCCAGACACAAAGTAATACATTCAGTGTGAATCCAGTTATATAATGTTCAAAATCAAGTATGTAACACTACACTGTAGTGGTAGAAGTCAGGATAGTGATTGCTATTGTGGAGGGCATGTGACCAGAGAAGGCACAAGTGCTTCTTGGATGTGGTAAAGTTCTGATATTAATCAGGTGCTTGTTACATAGATATGTTCAGTTCTGGGAAATTCATTGAGATGTACAATCATGATTTGTGTCCTTTTCAGTGTATATTAAAGATAAATTTTAAAAGTTGATAAAATTGAATATGATGCAGAAGTGAAAAGAGTGAACTAGAGCTGCATGTATCAATATAAATGAATGTCACAAACGAAATATTAAGCCAATAAACAAAAGTGATTGCAGTGTGTAATACCATTTATATAAATTTTAAAAAATAGCCAAAATGCTATATATTGTTAAAAGATAAATATGCATAAGTTAAAATTTTGAAAGAAAGCATGTAAAGGATAAACATTATATTCAGGAGAGTAGATAATTTGGGGAGGAGAAGAGAAAATTAAGCAAAAGTATTTAGGAGCTTTCAATTATATTATGATGTGACACTATTTCTTTAGATGGATGGTAGGTAGATAGATGATTTGTCTAGCCATATCTTGCAATCATTTCATATTTCAGATGAAATGTTTCATCATATTAAAAAGGTACACCTTAAAATAAATTTTACAGAAAATTCCTGATTATTTCACCAAATGTAGGCAGCTCAAATATACAAAAGCAAAGTGTTTAGAAGCTAGTTTTTACTTCTGTATGACACTAAGGGATGGCATTAAAAGTAGGGGTTAGATACAGTTTCAAATTAAAAAAAAAAACGTTTAAAATTCAGCTTTGCCAAATGAGTGAATGAATGCTCAGGTAGCAGTAAGTGGTCACCTCAAGAAATTTTCAGCCGCACAAAGCATACATTGCCACTTAGTGGGCATTTAGTCATCATATGATTACTACTAGAATCTTGAAACTTTATGATATAGCACAAATAAACCTCCCAGAGTATTATTTACATGTAAAGATTATTCTGAGTCTTTTTCAATCGCAATGTCTGCATTTATAAAACTGGTATTGAAAAGCATTTACCACATGAACAGGTAATGAGGATTAAGCAACAAAGAACAAAAATACTAGAGTTTAAAAATGCCACATGAATTCTAAAGATTGATTTTATTTTATTTTATTTATTTACTTTTTGTTGGGTTAATTTTTTTTTAACATCTTTATTGGAGTATAATTGCTTTACATTGTTGTGTTAGTTTCTGCTGTATAACAAAGTGAATCAGCTATACATATACATATATCCCCATATCCCCTTCTCTTGCGTCTCCCTCCCACCCTCCCTATCTCACCCCTCTAAGTAGTCACAAAGCACCTGAGCTGATCTCCCTGTGTCATGTGACTGCTTCCCACTAGCTATCTATTTTACATTTGATAGTGTATATATGTCAATGCCACTCTCTCCCTTCATCCCAGCTTACCCTCCCCGCCCCGTGTCCTTAAGTCCATTCTCTATGTCTGCGTCTTTATTCCTGTCCTGCCCCTAGGTTCTTCAGAACCACGTTTTTTTTTTTAGATTCCATATGTATGTGTTAGCATACTGTATTTGTTTTTCTCTTTCTGACTTACTTTACTCTGTATGACAGATCCTAGGTCCATCCACCTCACTATAAATAACTCGATTTTGTTTCTTTTTTATGGCTGAGTAATATTCCATTTTATATATGTGCCACATCTTCTTTATCCATTCATAAAGATTGATTTTAAATGTTTGTTAACTATAGGAGTTTCTTATATTTGTTGAACATTATGTAACGAACATTATGCAGTAATCTGTAGACAGACCTGGGATAAGCACAAATCTTATTCATAAAGTCATCTTGCCAATTATCCTTCCTTTGGTGGTTTAGCTAGTTACTCATCATGCAACTCTCTACCACTTCCAACTACTTAATACTACATGTTAACTTTTGTAGCATTATAGATGCCACCCACAGAAAAAAAATAAAACATATGTCATGAGGAATCTGCAAATAAAGTAAAAGGGTTTTTAAAAACTTTAAAAAGTTGGCCTAACATGCTTTATATTCCGCATTTGCTTTTGGCTATTGTTACACAGAACAGCGGGCTAAATAAGACAGATTTTCAAGGAGCTGAGCTATAAATTTTTTGTTATATTATTTGATGAAGGTATATAGTGTCATTTTCTACTTTATTAACTTCATGTGATATGCACTCTGATCTTAAAAAATTTATTATTTTGGAAGAGAGAGGAAATAGCTTGTTGAGAATCCCCTCTATCCATAATTTATTGGGCCTCCTACTACTGTTATGCATCTCAAAAGCTGATCTGTTTATATTATCTAATACTTGGCTAACGGGATACATTTTGGTTTTTCTTTATCTACAGATGTGACATAACAAGACTAAGAGATGTCTTATTGAAAGGCAATGGGATTTATGAATAATCAAACAGGTAAATCACTTCTTTCTTTTATTGTTTTTTTTTGGCAACAATCCATTTCTATTTAAAAGATTGTCATTATCCTAGTTCTGTCATTGCTTTTTTCTTATTGTAATTTCCATCATTTCCAAGCAATATGTGTGAATTTGACATTGACATTGTTAATGCTGGATGTGCTTTGTTATAACATTATCTTCATTTCCTTCCAAACAGCCTCAGTAAGTAGATTGTGTTTAACTAGGCAACAGAATAATTTTCAGCTTATATTCATTTAAGCCTAAGCAGTCGATGTGCCTCTTAAGTCCTTGAGAATTATTAAACAGGATGCCCACTAATATTAGTGACACTATGCAGCAATTTTCCTTAATAAGGATGCTGGGTGTATATTTTCAATAAGGAGGGATATTTCTCTAGATCAGTTGTCCTCACCATTTATTATTTTCTGCAGAAACACACATGAAAGATGATGCTCTCGTAACCAGCACGATCCCATGGATTTATGCTGGAGGGCTCTCAATCCCCCATATGAGTTTACTGTTTTCCACTTGTTCAGAAATGTTCAACTAAATGGCAGTTAACTACTATTCTAGGAATAACTACAACCAACTTTAAACGTTTTTTGGCAAATTAAATTATTTGGGAAAAGCAATATTTTAAATATGATCAGCACCAAATCTTTTAACATGCCTTTCTCTCACCAGCAAGGCATATCAATATCTTGGTTGAGGATTGCTGTTCTAGATGATCTCTAAGACTGTAGGCCTGAACTTGACACTGAAAACTCAGAGATTGGTAAATGGCTATCTTTGCATACCTCATTTATAGAATATGCTCGTATGACATTGGTAACGATTCATGTTAGGAGGATGGGTAAACATCCAATTCCTAGACTTCTTGATAACCCCACTAAAGAAATGAAAGAATATTAACACTTATTATGCTTTTGTTTTTTCTTATACTAAGACTTTCAACACTCAAAATAAAAGAATGAGGATCTTATCAACCTGGAGTGGTCTAAGGGTGGAATGGGCTTGATCACTAAAAACAAACAAAGGCAACACAAAATTGAGTTTCCTCATTATGATGAAATCCTGATTACTGGAGGAATTATCTGCCTGAAATGATATCTCAGGCAAAGAATGCTTTTAAGTATTTGCTGAATTACTAGGTGCTGTGTTTGACTAAATTTCTCTGACAGCCTCTACTATGTCATTTAACAGTGAGTTAGACGCAAAAGCCATTTAAAGCCAATTTGTGCATTCTATTAGATACACAAAACAAGTGTGAGCCAGAGAGACAGCAAATCTAAAAAGAAGAGAAGGGATTCTAACTCACAGGTCTCAGTGATTTCATAAGCCCCGAAAATCTGTGCAAAATCATCTGTACATGCACATTTTTAACAAGAAAAGAGTATATAACCTTTATTGGTTTCTTAAATGGGGTTCATGATCTATTTAAAAACATCACTTTAGTATTAACATTTTATAAGGGACCGAGATGAACAATTTTGGTAGACTGGGGAATGCAAAGGCCATAGTTGTCAATATAGATCACTTTCTGGCCAGTCTGACTAAATCCACCTCAATAGTGTTTTCTTTTTAGTTGAAGGAAGTTGGACACCACACGCAAAATCACAAAACTTTTCATAATATCAAATAAAAATAATTCTAGGGCTAATCATCTTGTGAGTATTGTCCTGTTGCATCTCTCCGTTCAATTGAACCAAGGATAAGCAAACTATGCCCCATGGACCAAGTCTGGCCTACAGTCTGCTTTCATACTGTCTGCCAGCCAAGAAACTTTTATATTTTTCAAGAATTTGCAACAGGAACCATATGTGGCCTATAAAGCTTAAAATATATACCATTTAGCACTTTATAGAAAAAGTTCACCATTGCCAATCTGTGAATTAGACAACTCATTAAGTCTTTTGGATGGTATCTAAAATTTATTGATGGCTACCAACTGCCTAGTTAGGACCCGGAGTTGGTTACACATTTGTAAGCAAAAATGATCCAAATTACTTGCTTTCATGAATCTCACATCTGTTTAGAAGACACAAAAATAAAAGAAGTAAGTGAATAAATTGAATAAATTATATAATATGTCAGAAAGTAATAAATGATGTGGAGAAAAACAGAGCAAGGTATGGAAATTTGGGAGTGTTGAGGGGCAGGTGAGATGTGCTCTTGAATAGGGTAGTTAGAGTTGACCGCGCCGAGAAGGCGATATTAGTGTCCACTTGGAAGAGATAAGGTAATGAGGCCTTGGAGGAGGGGTGCAGCAAATAGCCAGTGCAAAGGCCCTGTGGTGGGATCTTGTGTTCAAGGAAGATGGAGGAGAATTAAGAGCTGACTTTGTATATCAATAAGACTTGTTTTAACTCTCTCTTAGATATGGTTGATCTTAAACGTGTTTACTTTAAATTTTACCACACGTATATCTAACCTTATGTTATTAAAATTCACCCAAGCTTAATAAGACATTTGGATTTCCAATTTAAAATGTTATACACAAGTATTCTGATCTGGTAATTTTGCTGAACTGCTCAGTTCCTAAAGGGGTATCAGTATGATAAGGCATAGATGTGATTTTTAAGCTGACATTAATTCTTGTGTTTAGGGTAATACAATATGAAATAATAAATAAATAACTGCTGCAGAATATCTAATTGCATAAATATGATTAAGCACACAAAAGATTTTTATTTGCCTTAAGACTCATGCCTGAATGAGTTGCTGAGAACTTGTATGGATGTCTTTTAACTCTGCACTGTCCAATTTAGTACTAGCCATATGTGACCATTTAAATTTAAAACAAAATTAATGAAAAGTAATGCTAAATATTTAGTTTCTTAGTTGCACTAGCCACATTTCAAGTGCTCAATAGTCACATGTTGGCTAGTGGTTACTGTACCAGTATTGATATAACATTTCCATCATCACAGAAAGTTCTATTGGAGAGTGCTGCTCTAACAAATACTAAATATGAGTACAATTCATAGAACTTTAATGGAGAATTGGGACAGAGAACTTATAAAAATTAAGATGTATCTAAGAACAAATATCCACCTAAGGGAATAATATACGGAGGAAAATTAGTCAATCGACTATTTATTTATTTATTTATTTTTAAACACCTTTATTAGAGTATAATTGCTTTACAATGGTGTGTCAGTTTCTGCTTTATAACAAAGTGAATCAGTTATACATACACATATGTTCCCATATCTCTTCCCTCTTGCATCTGCCTCCCTCCCACCCTCCCTATCCCACCCCTCAAGGTGGTCACAAAGCACCGAGCTGATCTCCCTGTGCTATGTGGCTGCTTCCCACTAGCTATCTATTTTATGTTTGGAAGTGTATATATGTCCATGCCACTCCCTCACTTTGTCCCAGCTTACCCTTCCTCCTCCCCGTATTTTCAAGTTCATCCTCTAGTAGGTCTGCATCTTTATTCCCATCTTGCCCCTAGGTTTTCCTGATCATTTTCTTTTTTTTAGATTCCATATATATGTGTTAGCATACAGTATTTGTTTTTCTCTTTCTGACATATTTCACTCTGTATAACAGTCTCTAGGTCTATCCACCTCACTACAAATAACTCAGTTTCATTCCTTTTTACAGCTGAGTAATATTCCATTGTATATATGTGTCACATCTTCTTTATCCATTCATCTGTTGATGGACAGATAAGATTAGGTTGCTTCCATGTCCTGGTTATTGTAAATAGAGCTGCAATGAACATTTTGGTACATGACTCTTTTTGAATTATGGTTTTCTCAGGGTATATGCCCAGTAGTGGGATTGCTGGGTCATATGGTAGTTCTATTTGTAGTTTTTTAAGGAACCTCCATAATGTTCTCCACAGTGGCTGTATCAATTTACATTCCCACCAACAGTGCAAGAGGGTTCCCTTTTCTCCACACCCTCTCCAGCATTTATTGTTTGTAGATTTTTTGATGATGGCCATTCTGACCAGTGTGAGGTGATATCTCATTGTAGTTTTGATTTTCATTTCTCTAATGATTAATGATGTTGAACATTCTTTCATGTGTTTGTTGGTGATCTGTATATCTTCTTTGGAGAAATGTCTGTTTAGATCTTCTGCCCATTTTTGGATTGGGTTGTTTGTTTTTTTTGATATTGAGCTGCATGAGTTGCTTATAAATTTTAGAGATGAATCCTTTGTCAGTTGCTTCATTTGCAAATATTTTCTCCCATTCTGAGGGTTGTCTTTTCGTCTTGTTTATGGTTTCCTTTGCTGTGCAAAAGCTTTTAAATTTCATTAGGTCCCTTTTGTTTATTTTTGTTTTTATTTCCATTTCTCCAGGAAGTGGGTCATAAAGGATCTTGCTGTGATTTATGTCATAGAGTATTCTGCCTATGTTTTCCTCTAAGAGTTTGATGGTGTCTGGTCTTACATTTAGGTCTTTAATCCATTTTGAGTTTATTTTTGTGTATGGTGTTAGGGAGTGTTCTAATTTCATTCTTTTATGTGTAGCTGTACAGTTTTCCCAGCACCACTTATTGAAGAGGCTGTTTTTTTCTCCACTGTATATTCTTGCCTCCTTTATCAAAGATAACGTGATCATATGTGGGTGTGTTTATCTCTCGTCTTTCTATCCTGTTCCATTGATCTATATTTCTGTTTTTGTGCCAGTACCATACTGTCTTGATTACTGTAGCTTTGTAGTATAGTCTGAAGTCAGGGAGCCTGATTCCTCCATCTCCGTTTTTCTTTCTCAAGATTGCTTTGGCTATTCGGGGTCTTTTGTGTTTCCATACAAACTGTGAATTTTTTTGTTCTAGTTCTGTGAAAAATGCCAGTGGTAGTTTGATAGGGATTGCATTGAATCTGTAGATTGCTTTGGGTAGTAGAGTCATTTTCACAATGTTGATTCTTCCAATCCAAGAACATGGTATATCTCTCCATCTATTTGTATCATCTTTAATTTCTTTCATCAGAGTCTTATAGTTTTCTGCATACAGGTCTTTTGTCTCCTTAGGTATGTTTATTCCTAGATATTTTATTCTTTTTGTTGCAATGGTAAATGGGAGTGTTTACTTAGTTTCACTTTCAGATTTTTCATCATTAGTGTATAGGAATGCAAGAGAATCAACCATTTAAATCTAGGTAATGCTTTAGATTAATGAACGACATCTAAGTGAGAAACAATTTTGCATTATCACCAAATTATCCTAATAACTTTCTTGAAAGCTACTCTAGCATTATCCTCTTTTTCCAGAAAAAACATCACTTTCAATAAATTTAAGTAAATTGAGTATTGCCATTAGGACTTGTTTATTGACTCTATCCTCTTTTGAATCTGTAGTTTGCATCTTTCTAATTAGACAGTTTCTAGATACTTACATGTGCTATTTATATATGAAGTAGGTAGAAATAAATTTTATTCCAAAAATCCAGCCAGAACACATGTAAAAACAGAATATTTTATATTTATCTGAAGATGTAAATTGAACTGGAATGTTCAGTGCTCCAAGACAGCACTGATTTCCTTAATTAAGAGAGGATAATTTTCTAGCACTATAATTGAGGCCAGCACTGGAGCAGGAAGTCATTTTGGCTCTGGATTAAAGCAATATTAAATGCTTACCCCCTGGGGATTCAAAGGACAAGTAGAAAAAAGATACACTTCAAAGTACCATTCCCTGGATTGTGATGGTCTTTGAAGAAATCTAGACATAAGAATAATGGCTTCACCCTAGACATTACAAAGTTCTTCAGCTACTGAAAAATTTAAGGTGAATAAGGGAAAGATAATGTGATAGGTTTTCATGTAAGGAGCAATTAAATGTTAAAGCCCTGTGATTTGTATATTTAATACAGGCATATAATAGCATTTATAAAGTAGTACATACCACACTGTGGCTCACATTCAGACCATAACTCAGTGTACCAAGAGACATGGCCACATACTGATTAACAAACGGCCAGAACCTGATGATTTGATGTGGGAAGATATTTTCATATGAAAATGTACACTTGACAAATGGAAATGTTAACAATAGGATTGTAGGTAACCCGTCATAAGTTTCACACAATGAGCACTTAGTTGATTTTATAAACAGAGGAGAGTACAGGACTGAACTATTATAATTGAAAGCTCAAAACTCATTTTCTAATGTAATTTTTTTTCTTCTTAGCTTAATAGAAATATCTGGAAAAATAAAAAAGGGCACAGAACTTGACATTTCTGTCAGGTTGTACCACGATAGGGAAGTGGATGCTGCTATGTGACTGAACATACCTTTCAAGGTGTACCTGAAATGTTTATATTATTAATATGTCCAAAGCTTCCCAGATGAGTAGACTTTGAAACATAAACTACCAGATTTCCAGTAAAAGCTTAAAACAGAACAAAAAGATGAAACAAAATATTTTAGCTAATGAATATTTTCTCCCCAAACCTTGTATCTCACCC
The DNA here is from genome assembly GCF_937001465.1 of Orcinus orca. NCBI lineage: Eukaryota > Metazoa > Chordata > Mammalia > Artiodactyla > Delphinidae > Orcinus > Orcinus orca. Next base: position 74,996,787 of record NC_064562.1, read on the forward strand.
TTTAGTTGGTCAATAAAACGTAGCTAGAAAAAATGAACTTCCTAATACTTTCACTGAAATGTGCTACATTTATGCCCTGGTTTTCAAATGGTGGGGCAGGGGGAGAAGTAGACCATCAGGAAAAATTATGAAAACACACACACAAACAACAACAACTAATTCCTAGGCAGCCTTGCACACTATAAATTTAAGATGAAATTGCTACAAAATGCTTGTGTTGCACTACAAAAGATGGTGGGAGAAAATACAGTCTTAATTCAGGTCCCATAATCATTTTCTGTTACATGTTTAGAAGTCCTGCTTTCTTCCACTGCACAACAATTACACAGCAGAGCATAATTATTTTACAGTCAATTGAGTACATCAAATGGACATATTTGTGAAACCTGATTTATACTTCATACTTGCAGCACTATAATGAAGCACAACTTTACCTCCCACCAGACTTGCAGCCAGTAAAACGGTCAGAAGGACTCTTTGCTTTGGCTCCAAAGCAAAACAATTGAAGTTTGAGCAGTTCTTTTGAAGTGAAGTTATTGCACTTAGCTTTTTCCTATCAAGTGCACTGCAGAGAGTGAGGCAAAGAAAGCAGTGTGGTATCTGTGGAGAAGCTCCATAAAAGTTTTATGGCTTTAGTTCATACCCTGATTCTTGCTGTGGTGAGCAAGTACATTTTTCATTAGCCTATCCCACAAAGCAATGAGATGGTCTACATTTAAGTTATGACCTTCTCCATATAAACTCAAACTTGTTTTCCTTGTACTTCAATAACCAATAATTATTTATGAAGGTTTGCATAATTACCCAAGATAGTACAGGAGCTTGGTCACATTATGACCTTCATAAGAACTTCTGTGAACATGTTATTCCAAGTTTCTGAAGACATACCCAACTTCTATGTCTTTCTCACACATTTGTACAGTTTGCAAGGCTTCATCTATTTGCAGAGATGGCTTCTTAGTGCCATCAGTGACTTTGACATGGCCTCCATAAAACATGTAAATCAGGTGTTTCTCTTTTAGATGAAAAACAGTTCTAGGATGGGGCTTCCCTGGTGGCGCAGTGGTTGAGAGTCCGCCTGCCGATATAGGGGAAACGGGTTCGTGCCCCGGTCTGGGAAGATCCCACATGCTGCGGAGTGGCTGGGCCCGTGAGCCATGGCCGCTGAGTCTGCACGTCTGGAGCCCGTGCTCCGCAATGGGAGAGGCCACAACAGTGAGAGGCCCGTGTACCGCAAAACAAAAACAAAAACAAAAACAACCCCAAAAAACAGTTCTAGGATGATGCTCTGAGGCAGTTTCAGAACAAGTCACAGAATTAAATAATAGGTGATATTGTTGAATTTGCTAATTAGCTACATGCAGTGTATATGTTTTCTTTATTAATTGCTTCATTTTAGCCAAATGGACAAGAATATAAAGTCTTCTGATTTCACTCAGGACTAAAGGAAGGGAAATAGGTATTTAGAATTAATGAGAGCACTGTGTGGTCCCTGGTTTTTCTGTAATTCTTTATCTTTAGGGTCTGAGCACGGGACTAATATGGGGACTATAAAACAAGATTCCTCTATCTACTGTTGACTTCCAAATGAAAAAAGATTATTCATTCCTTTCATAATACCTGTGCACAGCAGCTCATATTGATAGCCTCCAAGCACACTAAACTAACACATTAGGGTAAACAGATGTTTTCTCTATTAACAGTATCAACCATCTGGCTGCAGGCCAAATCAAGTCTTGGGAGTGATTTCAACTGGTCGGCCTGTTAATGCGAAAACTGTCTAAACAGTCTCTCCTGCTAATCTTCCCAGTTCTACAGATGAAGTTTCTTCCAGTGTATGATTCAGCAAGAACAGGAAGGAGAGAGATGATTTCAAAGATTTAATTAATTCTTGCTTGCAATTTTATTCAGTTACCTGTTTAAAATATAAAATGTACAAGCTTTCAAGATGCTAAGATCTAAACTGAATGTGATGAGGAGAATTAGAGAAAACCTAGAAATAATTTCTTTTAAATACTGGAGTCAGCTGTGGTATCTAATTTAATCTTTATTTAAAGAACCCCAGTCCCTGAGAGACCATGAAACTAGGTTGCAGACTGCCTACTAAAAAATAAAAGAAGAAAAGTAACCTTTGCTAAAAAATGGGTAGAAACATGACCATCTCACATATTACTTACTTTTAGTCATTAAATATTGTTTTCTCATATATAATTGCCTTAGTTCATTTTAGTCTTTCCTTTAATGATTCTTGAATTATATAAACAAAATATTAATACAGACTTTGCATTCCTTGTCTAGCCTAAATCAAGTAAAACAAAGAAAAATTATAATTCATAATAGCATTATTTTCATAGATGTAAGATCCTCAAACAAGATTTATTAAAAATTAGTTTCTTTAATTTATTCTTTGACACTTGTGGTAAATACTCAATTTTGGACAATTTCCTTTTGTTCTTGCTTTTTAGTCAATTCTTTGCCTCCCAAATCGTTTTAGTTTTATTACCAGATCAGCTATGCACAGTCGGAAATTATAACCCAAGAAGACACATTTTTATAAATGGATGATTCTTTGGGGCTAGAAATTATTTAACTGATATCAACCTACAAAAATGACATCGTCATGTGGCTAATACCTAATATAAATATTTCTTATCCTGTGTTTGAGAAACTACAGCCTGGAGGAATGATTAGAAAGTGTGTTTTAAGACTTTTAGCTTCAAGTTTATTTTTAATGGTTTTCTACAGGTTCCATGTGATTTCTTGAATGAATCAACTAACACAGAGGTGCAGTGCAATGAATGCACCAACAAAGCATGTGTCATAGTGTGCAGAGAACTTGAAGTGAGTGGATATAGATGTAAATCCTGAGTTAGGCACTTACAAGTTGTCCATTCATTGAACAAATGCATAACAAAACTCCTAAAAAAATTCATTAAAATGCTTATTATGTGCTGGGTACTGGATTCAGTCCTTGATATACCATAATGAAAAAGACTGACATTAGTCTTGACCTCACTATCTAGTCTACTAGAGAAAACAGACACAAGCTGGCAACCAATAAGATAAGTATAAATAAACATTGAGATCCATGCTATGAAGGAGAGTGATGTGACAGAAAGTAATGGGAATGCAAGAGATTTCTGTGCATTAATTTTGTATCCTGTTACTTTACCAAATTCATTGATTAGCTCTAGTAGTTTTCTGGTGGCATCTTTAGGATTCTCTATGTATAGTATCATGTAATCTGCAAACAGTGACAGCTTTACTTCTTTTCTGATTTGGATTCCTTTTATTTCTGTTTCTTCTCTGATTGCCATGGCTAGGACTTCCAAAACTATGTTGAATAATAGTGGTGAGAGTGGGCAACCTTGTCTTTTTCCTGATCTTAGCAGAAATGGTTTCAGTTTTTCACCACTGAGGACAATGTTGGCTGTGGTTTTGTCATATATGGCCTTTATTATGTTGAGGTAAGTTCCCTCTATGCCTACTTTCTGCAGGGTTTTTATCATAAATTGGTGTTGAATTTTGTTGAAAGCTTTTTCTGCATCTATTGAGATGATCATATGGTTTTTATCCTTCAGTTTGTTAATATGGTGTATCACATTGATTGACTTGCATATATTGAAGAATCTTTGCATTCCTGGGACAAACCCTACTTGATCATGGGAGCAACCTAAGTGGCCACTGACAGATGACTAGATAAAGAAGATGTGACACATATATACATGGAATATTACTCAGCCATAAAAAGAAATGAAATTGAGTTATTTATAGTGAGGTGGATGGACCCAGAGTCTGTCATACAGAGTGAAGTAAGTCAGAAAGAGAAAAACAAATACCATATGCTAACACATGTATGTGGAATCTAAAAAAAAAAGAAAAAAAGTGGTTCTGAAGAACCTAGGGGCAGGACAGGAATAAAGATGCAGATGTAGAGAATGGACTTGAGGACATGGGGTGTGGGGAAGGGGAAGCTGGGACAAAGGGAGAGAGTGGCATGGACATATATACACTACCAAATGTAAAATAGATAACTAGTGGGAAGGAGCCACATAGCACAGGGAGATCAGCTAGGTGCTTTGTGACCACCTAGAGGAGTGGGATAGGAAGGGTGGGAGGGAGATGCAAGAGGGAGGAGAGAGATATGAGGATATATGTATACATATAGCTGATTCACTTTGTTATAGTGTAGAAACTAACACACCATTGTAAAGCAATTATAGTCCAATAAAGATGTAAAAAAATTGTTTTTAATAAAAAAAAAGAAAGTAATGGTACTTGGGGTTTTTAGCTCAGTTGGTATTGGTGGATCAGACTGTGCTTCTCTGAAGAAGGGTCACTAAACTAAGGCTCTGAGAAATAATGGAGGCAGCCATTTGGAAAGTGGTAGAGTGACTGAGACAATGGGAGTGAAATCTGTAAGCCCCATGAGAAGAAACAGCTGAGCATGTTAGAAAATTGAATAAAAGAAAGATACCACCTTTTAGGCAAGATTTTAAATCTCCCACAAACTTCACTGAGAATGTATAAAAATAGGTCTAATGTGATCTACCCTATATATTTCTTTTTTTTTTCCTTAGAAGCCCCATTACAAGTTATTTTTTTAACATCTTTATTGGAGTATAATTGCTTTACAATGGTGTGTTAATTTCTGCTTTATAACAAAGTGAATAAGCTATATGTATGCATATATCCCCATATCTCCTCCCTCTTGTGTCTCCCTCCCACCTTCCCTATCCCACCCCTCTAGGTGGTCACAAAGCACCAAGTTGATCTCCCTGTGCTATGTGGCTGCTTCCCACTAGCTATCTATTTTATATTTGGTAGTATATATAAGTCCATGTCACTCTCTCACTTTGTCCCAGCTTCCCCTTCCCCTTCCCCTTCCCCTTCCCTGTGTCCTCAAGTCCATTGCCTACGTCTGTATCTTTATTCCTGTCCTGCCCCTAGATTCTTCAGAACCATTTTTTTTTTAGATTCTATATATATGTGTTAGCATACAGTATTTGTTTTTCTATTTATGACTTACTTCACTCTGTATGACAGACTCTAGGTTCATCCACTTTACTACAAATAAGTCAATTTCATTTCTTGTTATGGCTGAGTAATATTCCATTGTATATATGGGCCACATCTTCTTTATCCATTCATCTGTCGATGGACACTTAGGTTGCTTCCATGTCCTGGCTGTTGTAAATAGAGCTGCAATGAACACTGTGGTACATGACTCTTTTTAAATTATGATTTTCTCAGGGTACATACCCAGAAGTGGGATTGCTGGGTCATATGGTAGTTCTATTTTTAGTTTTTGAAGGAACTTCCATACTGTTCTCCATAGTGGCTGTATCAATTTACATTCCCACCAACAGTGCAAGAGGGTTCCCTTTTCTCCACACCCTCTCCAGCATTTATTGTTTGTAGATTTTTTGATGTTGGCCATTCTGACTGGTGTGAGGTGATACCTCATTGTAGTTTTGATCTGCATTTCCCTAATAATTGGCAATGTTGAATATCTTTTCATGTGCTTTTTGGTCATCTGTATGTCTTCTTTGAAGAAATGTCTATTTAGATCTTCTGCCCATTTTTTGATTGACAAGGGATTAATCTTCAAAATATACAAAAAGCTCATGCAACTCTATGTCAAAAAAACAAACAACCCAGAAACTGCTTTGGGAATAATGATACCTAATGTACATTGAGAAATCTTATTTACCATGTATTATTTTTAAGTATTTGATCTGAATTTACTCATTTAGATCTTATAAATAAGATACCCTTCTCTCTCTCTCTCTCGATGAGCAACTGAGATTTCTGTTTACTTACATAGTTAGTAAGTGAATGGCACAACTAAGTTCAAATCCAGCAATCTGACTAAAGAGATCATCCTCTTAGCAATAGCACTGCATTCCTGAAATGCCATAATGTAGAAAAAGTGTCTAAACATATCAAATTTGCTCTCATAAATGTAGAAATTGTTATTATCACTATCAATGCTTTACATGACACATAAATATCTCAGCCTGGCCCAGCACTGACCTCTCCTACACGTATATTTTTACAGTTTATCTTTCAATAATTTTGAGAGTGAAAGTGTTTAATTACAGAACTTGGGGACCACAGGCGTAAACTAACACTGTCTTGGTCAAACTGTGACAGATGGTTGGCATATATAAAATGTGAATTTGCCATCATTGGCCTGATGTTGTTCTTTTAGTGGATACAGCAGCAGTGCTACTACTTCATGAATTTCTTAAGTTGGAAGGGAATTTAGAGGTCATAAAATCCAAATTTCTTATTTATTGTTAAGACCCAGAGAGATGAAATTACTTGCCCAAGATAAAATATGGTTCGTACTATAGCTACACTAGAAACCCAGTGATTTTTTAGGTATTCAAGGCAGCTTTAAGGCAAATGTGTATTTCTTGAGCTGGAATTAAGTGGAATGGATAGAACCTTAGTTATTCCATCTCGTACTTATTCCATCACATACTGGCAGGGATTTTTTTCTTTTCTCTTTTAAATTAGTGACCTCTGTGATAGAGCTGACTAGGACTCACAGGCAGTCCTAGGAATATTTTAGAAAGAGACCATGGGCAGTTTCATGGGTTGTGGAATCAGCATGCCTTAGACAAAGGTTGTTAGCTTTGACCTCATCATTGTGTAATTTAATGGTCTTAGGTCAGTCATTTTCTCTTTAAAGCTTCAATTTCCTCACATAGAGACAGAGGAAGTGAAAAAAAATATTTAAAGTCCTTTTTTGCTTTAAATTTTATGAGAACAATTGTCTGAGTTTCAGAAAGAAGACAGAGGAAGTGAAAAAAAATATTTAAAGTCCTTTTTTGCTTTAAATTTTATGAGAACAATAGTCTGAGTTTCAGAAAGAAGAGCTGGTAAACAGAGAAGTGAAGACACCACAGATTTCAATTTTGCCAAGGGCTAGTCTTGAGTCTGGTGCATCTTGAACTGGATTAGTGAGTAGGTAGATAGAGATATTGATTAGGACACTAGTGATTATCCAGTAAATTATGCGTGACTGAGTTTAAGTAGACCAACAGGATACTTTTGGACTGTTTCCCACAAGACGGACTAATATTGATTGCTCATTTTCCAGAATCATGTGGGGCAACTCAGGGCTTTACATATGGGTAATAATGGGAATTTTAAAATTTAGATTCTAAAATAAAAGACAACTAAGGTACTGGAAAGTGAGTTCTAATATTTTGGGATTTTTTTTAAGTTATTAAGATCCTGAGACATCCATTTGTTACTATATTTTATATATAATATTGAAGCAATTGCTAAATGTTTGTGCTGTTCAATATTTGGTAATGATAGTAAAAGAAATACAGGTAAATTTTAGGTACATAGTTCTGGAGTCAAATAGGGTTAAAGAGTTGATTGCCTGAGTTAGTAGATTGTGGTGAGAATCAAGTGGGAAGATGTGTATAGAGTGCATACTCACCCTCATTGTGCTTCAGCTCCATTGGCTTTTTTCAATTTTTTGATCGCATTACATTTTGTCCAGCCACAGACATTGTGGACAATATTGTAGATTGGCTCATTCAACCCCAGATGTCCCTCTTATAGCCTACATTCCTGTAAACCAGAGGCTAAAAAGCTAAAACTGCATTTCATAGTGAGCTTCAAGATGGCGGAAGAGTAAGATGTGGAGATCACCTTCCTCCCCACAAACACATCAGAAATACATCTACACGTGGAACTGCTCCTACAGAACACTCACTGAATGCTGGCAGAAGACCTCAAACCTCCCAAAAGGCAAGAAACTCCCCACGTACCTGGGAGGGCAAAAGAAAAAAAAAAAACAGAGACAAAAGATTAGGGACGGAACCTGCCCTACTGGGAGGGAGCTGTGAAGGAGGAAAGGTTTCCACACACTGGGAAGCCCCTTCGCGGACAGAGACTGTGGGTAGTGGAGGGGGGAAGCTTCGGAGCCACGGAGGAGAGCGCAGCAACAGGGGTGAGGAGGGCAAAGTGGAGAGATTCCCGCACAGAGGATCGGTTGTCTGCTCACCTGCCGGGGCAGGCGGTGCTAGGCGCTGAGTCTCCGGCTTCGGAGGTCGGATAGCAGGGAGAGGACTGGGGTTGGCTGCATGAACACAGCCTGAAGGGGCTAGTGCACCACGGCTAGCCGGGAGGGAGCCTGGGAAAAAGTCTGGACCTGCTGAAGAGGCAAGAGACATCTTCTTGCCTCTTTGTTTCCTGGTGCGCGAGGGGAGGGGATTAAGAGCGCCATTTAAAGGAGCTCCAGAGACGGGCGTGAGCCGCGGCTATCAGTGCGGACACCAGAGACGGGCATGAGATGCTAAGGCTGCTGCTGCTGCCACCAAGAAGCCTCTGAGCAAGCACTGGTCACTATCCACAGCTCCCCTCCCAGGAGCCTGTGCAGCCCGCCACTGCCAGGGTCCCGTGATCCAGGGACAACTTCCCCGGGAGAACGCATGGCGTGCCTCAGGCTGGTGCAACATTGCCCCGCATCCGTACCCCTCCCTCCCCCTGGCCTGAGTGAGCCAGAGCCCCCGAATCAGCTGCTCCTTTAACCCTGTCCTGTCTGAGCAAAGAACAGATGCCCTCAGGTGACCTACACACAGAGGCGGGTCCACATCTAAAGCTGAACCCCAGGAGCTGTGCGAACAAAGAAGAGAAAGGGAAATCTCTCCCAGCAGCCTCAGGAGCAGCGGATTAAATCTCCACCATCAATTTGATGTACCGTTCATCTGTGGAATACCGGAATAGACAACGAATCACATGAATGAATGCTCAACATCATTAATCATTAGAGAAATGCAAATCAAAACTACAATGAGATATCATCTCACACCAGTCAGAATGCCCATCATGAAAAAATCTACAAACAATAAATGCTGGAGAGGCTGTGGAGAAAAGGCAACCCTGTTGCACTGTTGGTGGCAATGTAAATTATCTCCACTATGGAGAACAGTATTGAGGTTCCTTAAAAATCTAAAAATAGAACTACCATACGACCCAGCAATTCCGCTAATGGGCATATACGCTGAGAAAATCATAATTCAAAAAGAGTCATGGGGCTTCCCTGGTGGTGCAGTGGTTGAGAGTCTGCCTGCCGATGCAGGGGACACGGGTTCGTGCCCCGGTCCGGGAAGATCCCACATGCCGCAGAGCGGCTGGGCCCGTGAGCCATGGCCACTGAGCCTGCATGTCCGGAGCCTGTGCTCCGCAACGGAAGAGGCCACAACAGTGAGAGGCCTGCGTACCGGGGAAAAACAAAAAAAAGAGTCATGTACCAAAATGTTCATTGCAGCTCTTTTTACAATAGCCAGGACGTGGAAGCCACTTTAGTGTCCATCAACAGATGAATAGATAAAGAAGATGTGGCACATATATACAATGGAATATTACTCAGCCATAGAAAGAAACGAAAGTGAGTTATTTGTAGTGAGGTGGATGGACGTAGAGTCTGTCATACAGAGTGAAGTAAGTCAGAAAGAGAAAAACAAATACCGTATGCTAACACATATATATGAATCTAAAAAAAAAGAAAATGGTCAGAAGAACCTAGGCCCAAGATGGGAATAAAGATGCAGACCTACTAGAGAATGGTCTTAAGGATACGGGGAGGGGGAAGGGTAAGCTGGGACAAAGTGAGAGAGTGGCATGGACATATATACACTACCAAATGTAAAATAGATAGCTAGTGGGAAGCAGCCGCATAGCACAGATAGATCAGCTCGGTGCTTTGTGACCACCTAGAGGGGTGGGATAGGGAGGGTGGGAGGGAGGGAGTCGCAAGAGGGAAGAGTTATGGGGACATATGTATATGTATAACTGATTCCCTTTGTTAAAGAGCAGAAACTAACACACCATTGTAAAGCAATTATACTCCAATAAAGATGTTTAAAAATTAAATTAAACTGCATTTTTTAGAGATCAGTGCATCAGAATTCCAATGAGACTTTTTTCCACCAAATAGACACACATATATGAGACTAGGAATGCAAAAATAAATACTGGTGGGGAAGCCTACTTGTTTCTTTTCATGAACATAGTCTGGGAGTCCTTTTATTTCTACAACATCTGTTAAGAGCATTCTTATGTTTGAATATATGAACCTTTGCTTTTCGTGCCGTTGAACAGCCGATGGTAAATCAACACCATTTCGGATGGTAACGTTGGATATATCTTCTGGTTGGGTCATTTTTGACTGTTTAGCATCAAGTTTAGCTCCCTGGACTTCCTCCAATTCTATGAGTTAATAATAGGTGTTAATAAGGGCTCTTCTGCTTAAACTAGCTAGTATGGGCTCTGTTGTCTGCAGCTCGGAATCCTAAAGTAATATAGTAACTTAAAACATTGAAAGAAGGGTGCCTCATTAAAGTTTATTAATATAAGATAATCTTTTTCATATATGTATCCATTAAAGGTAATTATTGAGCATAAGATACTGGGTTAGATGCTGCACATAAACTGGTGAATTAAAACAGGTAACCCTAGATGTGGAAGTTAAAAATTTATTGGGAGAGATATAATTAACAAGTAAAGAAACAAATAAATATATGCTCAAATAATAATTAGTGCTAAGAAGAAAATCAGTGAGATGAAGTGATATAATAAAGACACCTATTTAGATCAGAACTGGTTTATGAAAAGAAGCCAGCTAGCAAGAATGTGGGCAGTACATATCTATAGGTCTGAAGGTGAAAAATGAGTTTGGTGCCCTCAGAAATTCTGGTGAATTTTCCATTCATCAGTAATATAACAGATAGTTAAAAAAAAAAAGAGTGGTTAAATAAGTAAAACCTATAATTTGGCAGAAATTGATGGATAATAAGTCAATTAAAGAAATGTAATTCTGATGCCATAGCAAAACCAGCAATAATAATTTATTTCTGATGACTGACTACCTATGTAATGATTGTAACCAAATACCATAAAGAACCTCTTTTTTCTTTTTCTTAAAGAAAAGGGGATGGTGATGATCTCTTAGATGACTAGATTCTCTGAAAAATATGACTCAAGTGAATGTCATACTTTCATGAGAAATTGTGTGACATATTATGGGGGTGGAATTCCTATAATCTCATAAGGTGAGGGACTAATATAATTATAGATAGCAAAATGAGCAAGCTAAAGAATGTAGAATATAGAATGATCGCTTTGAACATGATCATTTAGCCACTATCAAGAAGACTGTTATTCTTCTACAACACTATTAATTTTACATATTAATATTTCTTTTATAATATAAATTTTCCTTTTATAAGGTCTTACTGCTCTTAAAGTCTAAGCAGTGTGCTGAAGAGTCAGCAGTTAGTTCCTGAGTTTTAATGAAAGAGACCTATTATTAACACATTGGGGAACAAACTGAATCTTCAAGCTTTTGAAGGCTATTGATTATGCTGATCAAATGGTGTGAAATGTTTTCAGTGTTCACAGTTCAGATGTGATATCTTCTAAGATCAGGCACATTTTCTTAGTTTAGCGTGTTCATTTGCATGTGAAGCAAATTCCCTTTCTAACCCCTCCTTGTCTGTACCTTTGTCCAGCTAAACCTGGCAAAGCATCTTGTGAATGGGCACGCTGCCATAATGGCAGATGGAGCTGGGCAAGCAAGTTCAAGGGCCAAAATGTATGTCGTATTTGACTAAGAAAGGCACATTGACAAGAGTGTGTACTGAAACAGCCTTTGGTGTACAACCTTGCCCTCTATGGTTGAGATGATATGACCTACCACTCTAGCTGAGCAATGAATTAACTTCGTAAATCTCAAACATTTAAGCTTAATCAATACAGATCTATTGTGTAGGAAATTAAGGCTAGAATTCAGGGCTTGTTGGAGGAGAGAAAAATGTAAAGCTTTGCCCTCAAGATGTTGTTTGAAGGAAATATTGGATGTAGATATTTCTTCCAAATAAGTATCATCATCAACTATAAAAATCATACTGAACATTTATTCTATCCATGCTACTTGTAAGGTAGTACATCTTATAAACAATTTTTCAGAGAAAAGATTTATGATTTTCCTCTTCACATAAGCATAAGTACATTATCTGAGCAATAGAAATTTTATATCTCTTTCATCTTTATATAACCTATTAATATATTCAAGCTATTCTTTTCTATTTCTTCAGTTTTACCTTTTCTCTCCAACTGCCCTATTGTAATTTACATTCCACTTCATCGGGAATGAATGTTCTAGAAACATATTTTAAATCATTATCCACCTCATCTCCATCCTCTTAATCCTGTTCTTGTGATCTCTGCCAATGATGTTACAATTACTCTGGTTAAAAACATTAAGTTCGTCTTTGACATTAATTATCTTTTATTTCTATATTTATTTATTCTTCAAAATTTGCCAGTGATGTCACCAATTTACTTGTTTAATCAATCCTCTGCTATCTATACACATTTCTGTTACTTTAATTCTTAGCCTCATTGTATCTCACCTGGACCAGGAAAGCACTCCCTTAAGTATTTAGCATAATGGCTTCAAAGTCAGACAGCCCAGGTCATAAATCCTGGCACAGCCATTTAATGTCTGTTGGATCCTAAAGAATCTCCTAAATAGTACTTATCTCTAAAGAATGTGAGAAGGAATAAAATGACATTTATATACAAATATAAATGTGTAGATATTTCCTGTAAAAAATAGTTACTATATAGTATCTTTTTTTTTTTTAACATCTTTATTGGGGTATAATTGCTTTACAATGGTGTGTTAGTTTCTGCTTTATAACAAAGTGAATCAGTCATACATAAACATATGTTCCCATATGTCTTCCCTCTTGCGTCTCCCTCCCTCCCACCCTCCCTATCCCACCCCTCCAGGCTGTCACAAAGCACCGAGCCAATATCCCTGTGCCATGCGGCTGCTTCCCACTAGCTATCTACCTTACTACGTTTGTTAGTGTGTATATGCCCATGACTCTCTCTCGCCCTGTCACAGCTCACCCTTCCCCCTCCCCATAACCTCAAGTCCGTTCTCTAGGAGGTCTGCGTCTTTATTCCTGCTTTACCCCTAGGTTATTCATGACATTTTTTTCTTAAATTCCATATATATGTGTTAGCATACGGTATTTGTCTTTTTCTTTCTGAATTACTTCACTCTGTATGACAGACTCTAGGTCTATCCACCTCATTACAAATAGCTCAATTTCGTTTCTTTTTATGGCTGAGTAATATTCCATTGTATATATGTGCCACATCTTCTTTATCCATTCGTCCGATGATGGGCACTTAGGTTGTTTCCATCTCTGGGCTATTGTAAATAGAGCTGCAATGAACATTTTGGTACATGACTCTTTTTGAATTTCGGTTTTCTCAGGGTATATGCCCAGTAGTGGGATTGCTGGGTCATATGGTAGTTCTATTTGTAGTTTTTTAAGGAACCTCCATACTGTTCTCCATAGTGGCTGAACCAATTCACATTCCCACCAGCAGTGCAAGAGTGTTCCCTTTTCTCCACACCCTCTCCAGGATTTATTGTTTCTAGATTTTTTGATGATGGCCATTCTGACTGGTGTGAGATGATATCTCATTGTAGTTTTGATTTGCATTTCTCTAATGATTAATGATGTTGAGCATTCTTTCATGTGTTTGTTGGCAGTCTGTATATCTTCTTTGGAGAAATGTCTATTTAGGTCTTCTGCCCATTTTTGGATTGGGTTGTTTGTTTTCTTGTTATTGAGCTGCATGAGCTGCTTGTAAATTTTGGAGATGAATCCTTTGTCGGTTGCTTCATTTGCAAATATTTTCTCCCATTCTGAGGGTTGTCTTTTGGTCTTGTCTATGGTTTCCCTTGCTGTGCAAAAGCTTTGAAGTTTCATTAGGTCCCATTTGTTTATTTTTGTTTTTATTTCCATTACTCTAGGAGGTGGGTCAGAAAGTATCTTGCTGTGATTTATGTCATAGAGTGTTCTGCCTATGTTTTCCTCTAAGAGTTTGATAGTTTCTGGCCTTACATTTAGGTCTTTAATCCATTTTGAGCTTATTTTTGTGTATGGTGTTAGGGAGTGATCTAATCTCATACTTTTACATGTACCTGTCCAGTTTTCCCAGCACCACTTATTGAAGAGGCTGTCCTTTATCCACTGTACATTACTGCCACCTTTATCAAAGATAAGGTGTCCCTATGTGCATGGGTTTATCTCTGGGCTTTCTATCCTGTTCCATTGATCTATCTTTCTGTTTTTGTGACAGTACCATACCGTCTTGATAACTGTAGCTTTGTAGTATAGTCTGAAGTCAGGGAGCCTGATTCCTCCAGTTCCTTCTTTCGTTCTCAAGATTGCTTTGGCTATTCTGGGTCTTTTGTGTTTCCATACAAATTGCAAAATTTTTTGTTCTAGTTCTGTGAAAAATGCCAGTGGTAGTTTGATAGGGATTGCACTGAATCTATAGATTGCTTTGGGTAGTAGAGTCATTTTCACAATGTTGATTCTTCCAATCCAAGAACATGGTATATCTCTCCATCTATTTGTATCATCTTTAATTTCTTTCATCAGTGTCTTATAATTTTCTGCATACAGGTCTTTTGTCTCCTTAGGTAGGTTTATTCCTAGATAGTTTATTCTTTTTGTTGCAATGGTAAATGGGAGTGTTTTCTTGATTTCACTTTCAGATTTTTCATCATTAGTATATAGGAATGCCAGAGATTTCTGTGCATTAATTTTGTATCCTGCCACTTTACCAAATTCATTGATTAGCTCTAGTAGTTTTCTGGTAGCATCTTTAGGGTTCTCTATGTATAGGATCATGTCATCTGCAAACAGTGACAGCTTTACTTCTTCTTTTCCGATTTGGATTCCTTTTATTTCCTTTTCTTCTCTGATTGCTGTGGCTAAAACTTCCAAAACTATGTTGAATAAGAGTGGTGAGAGTGGGCAACCTTGTCTTGTTCCTGATCTTAGTGGAAATGCTTTCAGTTTTTCACCATTGAGGATGATGTTTGCTGTGGGCTTGTCATATATGGCCTTTATTATGTTGAGGAAAGTTCCCTCTATGCCTACTTTCTGCAGGGTTTTTTTCATAAATGGGTGTTGAATTTTGTCAAAAGCTTTCTCTGCATCTATTGAGATGATCATATGGTTTTTCTCCTTCAATTTGTTAATATGGTTTATCACATTGATAGATTTGCGTATATTGAAGAATCCTTGCATTCCTGGAATAAACCCCACTTGATCATGGTGTATGATCCTTTTAATGTGCTGTTGGATTCTGTTTGCTAGTATTTTGTTGAGGATTTTTGCATCTATGTTCATCAGTGATATTGGCCTGTAGTTTTCTTTGTGACATCCTTGTCTGGTTTTGGTATCAAGGTGATGGTGGCCTCGTAGAAGGAGTTAGGGAGTGGTCCTCCCTCTGCTATATTTTGGAAGAGTTTGAGAAGGATAGGTGTTAGCTGTTCTCTAAATGTTTGATAGAATTCGCCTGTGAAGCCATCTGGTCCTGGGCTTTTCTTTGTTTAATCACAGTTTCAATTTCAGTGCTTGTGATTGGTCTCTTCATATTTTCTATTTCTTCCTGATTCAGTCTTGGCAGGTTGTGCATTTCTAAGAATTTGTCCATTTCTTCCAGATTGTCCATTTTATTGGCATAGAGTTGCTTGTAGTAATCTCTCATGATCTCTTTTATTTCTGCAGTGTCAGTTGTTACCTCTCCTTTTTCATTTCTAATTCTATTGATTTGAGTCTTCTCCCTTTTTTTCTTGATGAGTCTGGCTAGTGTTTTATCTATTCTGTTTATCTTCTCAAAGAACCAGCTTTTAGTTTTATTGATCTTTGCTATTGTTTCCTTCATTTCTTTTTCGTTTATTTCTGATCTAATTTTTATGATTTCTTTCCTTCTGCTAGCTTTGGGGTTTTTTTGTTCTTCTTTCTCTAATTGCTTGAGGTGCAAGGTTAGGTTGTTTATTCGAGATGTTTCCTGCTTCTTAAGGTGGGCTTGTATTGCCATAAACTTCCCCCTTAGAACTGCTTTTGCTGCATCCCACAGGTTTTGGGTCATTGTGTCTCCATTGTCATTTGTTTCTAGGTATTTTTTGATTTCCTCTTTGATTTCTTCAGTGATCACTTCATTATTAAGTAGTGTATTGTTTAGCCTCCATGTGTTTGTATTTTTTACAGATCTTTTCCTGTAATTGATATCTAGTCTCATGGCATTGTGGTCAGAAAAGATACTTGATACAATTTCAATTTTCTTAAATTTACCAAGGCTTGATTTGTGACCTAAGATATGATCTATCCTGGAGAATGTTCCATGAGCACTTGAGAAAAATGTGTATTCTGTTGTTTTTGGATGGAGTGTCCTATAAATATCAATTAAGTCCATCTTGTTTAATGTATCATTTAAAGCTTGTGTTTCCTTATTAATTTTCATTTTGGATGATCTGTCCATGGGTGAAAGTGGGGTGTTAAAGTCCCCTACTATGAATGTGTTACTGTCGATTTCCCCTTTTATGGCTGTTAGTATTTGCCTTATGTATTGAGGTGCTCCTATGTTGGGTGCATAAATATTTACAATTGTTATATCTTCTTCTTGGATCGATCCCTTGATCATTATGTAGTGTCCTTCTTTGTCTCTTTTAATAGTCCTTATTTTAAAATCTATTTTGTCTGATATGAGAATTGCTACTCCAGCTTTCTTTTGGTTTCCATTTGCATGGAATATCTTTTTCCATCCCCTTACTTTCAGTCTGTATGTGTCTCTAGGTCTGAAGTGGGTCTCTTGTAGACAGCATATATAAGGGTCTTGTTTTTGTATCCATTCAGCTAATCTGTGTCTTTTGGTGGGAGCATTTAGTCCATTTACATTTAAGGTAATTATCGATATGTATGTTCCTATTCCCATTTTCTAAATTGTTTTGGGTTCGTTATTATAGGTCTTTTCCTTCTCTTGTGTTTCTTGCCTAGAGAAGATCCTTTAGCATTTGTTGTAAAGCTGGTTTGGTGGTGCTGAACTCTCTCAGCTTTTGCTTGTCTGTGAAGGTTTTAATTTCTCCGTCAAATCTGAATGCGATCCTTGCTGGGTAGAGTAGTCTTGGTTGCAGGTTCTTCTCCTTCATCACTTTCAGTATGTCCTGCCACTCCCTTCTGGCTTGTAGGGTTTCTGCTGAGATATCAGCTGTTAACCTTATGGGGATTCCCTTGTGTGTTATTTGTTGTTTTTCCCTTGCTGCTTTTAATATGCTTTCTTTGTATTTAATTTTTGACAGTTTGATTAATATGTGTCTTGGCGTATTTCTCCTTGTATGGGACTCTCTGTGCTTCCTGGACTTGATTAACTATTTCCTTTCCCATATTAGGGAAGTTTTCAACTATAATCTCTTCAAATATTCTCTCAGTCCCTTTCTTTTTCTCTTCTTCTTCTGGAACCCCTATAATTCGAATGTTGGTGCGTTTAATGTTGTCCCACAGGTCTCTGAGACTGTCCTCAGTTCTTTTCATTCTTTTTTCTTTATTCTGCTCTGCAGTAGTTATTTCCACTATTTTATCTTCCAGGTCACTTATCCGTTCTTCTGCTTCAGTTATTCTGCTATTGATCCCATCTAGAGTACTTTTAATTTCATTTATTGTGTTGTTCATCGTTGCTTGTTTCATCTTTAGTTCTTCTAGGTCCTTGTTAACTGATTCTTGCATTTTGTCCATTCTATTGTCCATTCTATCTCCAAGATTTCGGATCAACCTTGCTATCATTATTCTGAATTCTTTTTCAGGTAGACTGCCTATTTCCTCTTCATTTGTTAGGTCTGGTGCATTTTTATCTTGCTCCTTTATCTGCTGTGTGTTTTTCTGTCTTCTCATTTTGCTTATCTTACTGTGTTTGGGGTCTCCTTTTCGCAGGCTGCAGGTTCGTAGTTCCTCCTGCTTTTGATGTCTGTCTCCAGTGGCTAAGGTTGGTTCAGTGGGTTGTGTGGGCTTCCTGGTGGAGGGGACTAGTGCCTGTGTTGTGGTGGATGAGGCTGGATCTTGTCTCTCTAGTGGGCAGGTTCACGTCTGGTGGTGTGTTTTGGGGTGTCTGTGGCCTTATTATGATTTTAGGCAGCCTCTCTGCTAATGGGTGGGGTTGTGTTCCTGTTTTGCTAGTTGTTTGGCATAGGTTGTCCAGCACTGTGGCTTGCTGGTCGTTGTGTGAAGCTGGGTGCTGGTGTTAAGATGGAGGTCTCTGGGAGATTTTCGCCGTTTGATATTATGTGGAGCTGGGAGGTCTCTTGTTGACCAGTGTCCTGAAGTTGGCTCTCCTACCTCAGAGGCAGAGCCCTGTCTCCTGGCTGGAGCACCAAGAGCTTTTCATCCACACGGCTCAGGATAAAAGGGAGAAAAAGTAGAGGGAATTAGTAGAAGTATGAGGAAAGAAAGAAGGAAAGGAGGGTAGGAAGGAAGGAAGAAAGAAAGAAAGAAGCAAAGAAGGAAAGAAGGCAAGAAGGAAAGAAAGGAGGGAGGGAGGGAGGGAGGAAGGAAGGAGGGAGGGAAAGAAGGAAAAAAGACAGAAAGAAAGAAGATACAGTAAAAATAAAATAAAGTATAATAAAGTTATTGAATTTAAAAATTCTTATTTAGGAAAAAAAAAAAAGGGACGGAAAGAACCTTAGGACAAATGTTGGAAGCAAAGCTATACTGACAAAATCTTACACAGAAGCATACACATACACCCTCACTAAAAGAGGTAAATGGGGAAAAATCATAAATCTTGCTGTCAGAGACCACCTCCTCAATTTGGGATGATTCGTTGTCTAAAGGAGGGAAGGAAGGAAGGAAGGAAAGAAAGAAAGAAAGAAAGAAAGAAAGAACGAAGGTAAAGTATAATAACGTTATTAAAATTAATTATTAAGAAAAAAAATTAAAAAAAAAAAACAAAACATGGACGGATAGAACCCTAGGACAAATGGTGGAAGCAAGACTATACAGAAAAGATCTCACACAGAAGCATACACATACACATTCACAAAAAGAGGAAAAGGGAAAAAATCATAGATCTTGCTCCTAAAGTCCACTTCCTTAATTTGGGATGATTGGTTGTCTATTCAGGTATTCCACAGATGCAGGGTATATCAAGTTGACTGTGGAGCTTTAATCCGCTGCTTCTGAGGCTGCTGGGAGAGATTTCCCTTTCTCTTCTTTGTTCTCACAGCTCCCAGGGCTCAGCTTTGGATTTGGCCCTGCCACTGCGTGTAGGTCGCTGGAGGGCGTCTGTTTTTTGCTCAGACAGGATGGGGTTAAAAGAGCCGCAGATTCGGGGGCTCTGGCGCACTCAGGCCGGCGGGGAGGGAGGGGCACAGAGTGCGGGGCGGGCCTGCGGTGGCAAAGGCCGGCGTGACTTTGCACCAGCCTGAGGTGTGCTGTGCGTTCTCCCGGGTAAGTTGTCCCTGGATCCCGGGAACCTGGCAGTGGCGGGCTGCACAGGCTCCGCGGAAGAGGGGTGTGGAGAGTGACCTGTGCTCGCACACAGGCCCCTCGGTGGCGGCAGCAGCAGCCTTAACGTCTCCCGCCCGCCTCTGGGGTCCGCGCTTTTAGCCGCGGCTTGCGCCCGTCTCTGGATTCCGCGCTTTCAGCCGCGGCTCGCGCCCGTCTCTGGATTCCGCGCTTTCAGCCGCGGCTCGCGCCCGTCTCTGGAGTTCCTTTAAGCAGCGTTCTTAAACCCCTCTCCTCACGCCCCAGGAAACAAAGAGGGAAGGAAAAGTCTCCTGCCTCTTCGGCAGGTGCAGACTTTTCCCCGGACTCCCTCCCGGCTAGCTGTGGTGCACTAACCCCTTCCCGCTATGTTCAAGCCGCCAACCCCAGTCCTCTCCCTGCGCTCCGTCCGAAACCGAAACCCGAGCCTCAGAGCCTCAGCTCGCAGCCCCGCCCGCCCCAGCGGGTGAGCAGACAAGCCTCTCGGGCTGGTGAGTGCCGGTCGGCACCGATCCTCTGTGCGGGAATCTCCCCGCTTTGCCCTCCGCACCCGTTGCTGTGCACTCCTCCGCGGCTTCGAAGCTCCCCCCTCCGCCTCCCGCAGTCTCCGCCCGCGAAGGGGCTTCCTAGTGTGTGGAAACTTTTCCTCCTTCACGGCTCCCTCCCACTGGTGCAGGTCCCGTCCCTATTCTTTTGTCTCTATTTTTTCTTTTTTTCTTTTGCCCTACCCAGGTATGTGGGGAGTCTCCTGCCTTTTGGGAGGTCTGAGGTCTTCTGCCAGCCTTCAGTAGGTGTTCTGTAGGAGCTGTTCCACGTGTAGATGTATTTCTGGTGTATCTGTGGGGAGGAAGGTGATCTCCGCGTCTTACTCTTCCGCCATCTTCCGCCTTCTCCCTATAGTATCTTTATAAGCATCATTATTAATGTTTTCTGACTGCCCACCTATCTGTGAAAAAATTCATTACTCAGATGCCATATCTAGCCATAAAATGACCAAACACTACTCCCACCCCACTTCAAATTTCTCTGAGTTATTCCCCTATTTTCACAAAATAACACCTAAATATCTTAGCATGTACTGCAAGAGATAGTGAAGTTTTGATTTCTAGAAGACTGGATTTAGATCTAAGCATGACCACGTAGTCAACAAATATTTATTGGTGACCTAGTGCATACCTGGCACTTCGAAGGCTGAGGATAGAACAAACAGATGCAACCTTCCCTTATTATAGCTATCTAATGTTGATTGACTTAGTCACTCTGAGCTCTAATTTCTTCATTTATAAGATAGGGATAATGGTACCTAGATTTTGGGCTTGTTTGAAAGTTTCAGTGTGATAGCAGATGGATTATTGTAATTTTGTAAAGATATTCCCAGTGATAATTAAGAGTAATCAGATTGAAGTCAGGAACAAAAGTTAAGATTCATAATGTTGAGAGAGTGTTCTAAATGGAAGAAAATAACAAAACTGAGCATTTTGTTTATGCCCATAGGTGTAAAAGTAGTCTTCTTATTCTTTGGATACATACCCGACATCAGTTTCTGTTCATTTGTTTTTTTTTTTTTTTAAGGCAACCATCCCTAATATATGTGTATTTGTTTTCCACTTATATAATGTATTGTTTTCATTCAACATTTTAGTATTAGTAAACTAACATATTCTTATTATTATATATAAATAAAATGTAAATATAATTATAATGTTTTCTTTCGATTAATGGATCATTTTTCTCCTAACCTTTTTGGAGAATAATGGCCTAAAGCATACTGTCCTTTGAAAGTTGGAAGGGATTGGTTTCAGGATATTTCTGGGTTACAAAGAGCAAAGAGGAGAAAAGAAGAGAATTAAAGGGAGAAATGAGGTCATCGGAAAAGAGTGGAAGGAAAGAGGAGTTCATGTAAGTAAAAAAAAAGGAAGAGCATTTTTTCACATCTATGACATGGTATGAAAATAGCCCTTTATTTAGTGGTTTTCTTTTTAATTTCTAGATATAATTTCAATATTTTATTTCACATTCTCTCACTGTGGAAATATTATCCTGTAATTTCTAGAAAGAAACAAGAACAAAAAACTAATTAATTCTTCAAAGTCAATTAATTGGAAGACCTAGGGTAGAACTTTATACCTCTACGACTCTGAGCAAATCTATTTGAGGTAAACAAGGTATACTATGAGGAAGTTATAAATAGTTGTAATTTGCATGTATGCATGTGATTTGGTTCATTAACATGTATTTTTCTCACTAGATTGTCAGTAGATCAGGGCTTGAGAAATTTTGGTCACTATAGTATTCCTATCTTCTGCCACAGCTCCTGAAACTAAGTAGTCAATTCTTAGAATTAAAATCCAAATTTCTTATCATATCCTAGAAGATTAATATAATCTCACTTGGCAAAAACTTTGACTATGCCTCCTACTACTTCTTTCTCTCTCTGAAGCTATAATTATACTTTGCTCTTTGCTAGATTCCTAGAAAACACCAAGCACACACGTGTCTCATTCCTTTTGTATTGCCATTCTCTCTCCCTGGAAGTCTCATCCCCTAGATATCTGAACGGCTTTGTCCATTACTTGATTCAAGTCTCTGCACATATTTAGAGAGGCCTTCCCTGACTCTCCTGTCTAAGATATCACTTCCCGTCACTCTATATTTAACTGCTTTATATTTCTTCCTAAGTTTTATAGTTATTTTATTCAGTGTATGTTTATGGAGAATCTACTTTATAGCAGATACTTATCTAAACACAGGGATATGGCATATACAAACATACAAAACCCACTGTTCTTGTGGAACTAGAATTCTGGCCCAAAGATATATAAGATAAAAAGTTTAAACTAAAATATATAATATTTTTGTTAGTGATAAATACTCTATAAAAATAAATGAAGAAGGGGCTTAGAAAATGTTGGGTAGCCAGGGAGGCCTTCATTTTCAGGTGACATTTGAGTTAAGACAAAAAATTTGAGGGAGCAAGCCCTGCAGTGATCTGACACATGAGCTTTTTTAGGAAGAGGACACATAAAAAGGCCCTCAGTTGAGGGCCAAGCAAATTTAATCCACGTTCACAGAAGAGGCCACTATAGCTAGAGCAGTGATATTAAGAGAATATTAAGAAATGAAGTAAGAAAAAAGCGGGTTAGAATAAAAAGAGGGTCTCCTGGGCTTGGGAGACCATAGTAAGCATGACTTGTTACTCTGAGATGGTGGGTTTTAAACAGAGAAGTAGTATGATTGAACTTGGGTTTTAACTAAATATCTTAAGTTGGTGGTGCAGTGGTTAAGAATCTGCCTGCCAATTCAGGGGACATGGGTTTGATCCCTGGTCCGGGAAGATCTCACATGCCACTTAGCAACTAATCCCGTGCACCAAAACTACTGAAGTCCACGCACGACAACTACTGAAGCCCGCGTGCCTAGTGCCCATGCTCCTCAACAAGAGAAGTCACTGTGATGAGAAGCCCACGCACCACAATGAAGAGTAGGCCCTGCTTGCCACAACTAGAGAAAGCCCGTGTGCAGCAATGAAGAACCAATGCAGCCAAAAATAAAATAAAATTTAAAAAAATATATAGAATGAAGTGGGGCATAGAAGTAGCATAAAGAGCACAGGAAGCTCCTTCAGTAATCCACCAGGTGATGGTGTAACAGTGGATATAGTAAGAAATAGTGATATTCTGGTTATATTTTGAAGGTAGAACCAATAGATTTGTTGATGGATAGGCAGCGGGATTTGAGAAAAATGTGAGAGCTAAAGGATGACTTCAAGTAACCAAAAGTAAGGAAGTGCCATGGTTAGACTGTGACAGGAGCAGACTGTGGACAGTGAAGTGGATGCAAGTACATGCCTCAAGTAATGGTGAAAGAACAACACACAAAAGCAAGAGGTTATCTAGAGTCATTCAATTTATGATCTACTGAGGGAAACAGACAGCAGATAAATGGAGTGTATTAGAAGGAGATGAGGGGCTTTCTATTGTACATAGGATGATGTCTCGCTTGAAGTATATAGTAGCTTTTGTAGCAGATAAACATCAGTGACTTATACAAATAGAAGTTTCTTGTTCATATATAAGTATAAATGGTGGTAGTGACAGTGGGGTGCTCTGCTCTTTGAAGTCATTCTCTACCCTCCACTATCTTCAAAGTGTGGCTCCTGATATCACCTGGAACATCAACATCTAGATGGTTGGTAACAGGAGAAAGTGTAGAGATCTCACAGGAGAGTTTATAGGGTCAGCATAAATGTGATGGACTTTACTTCCTCCCTCACTGATTTCACTGAGTATTATACAACCACATGGTCCCATTAGATGAAAGCGTACTTGGAAAATGTGGTCCATGTCTGGGTAGCCACTTACCAGCAACAGTTCTACACCACAAAAGAGGAAATCCATCTTTGGTGGAGAGCTAGCTCTCTTTGTTGCAGGCGATCAAGACATTTTTGACCAAATGGTTAACATTTGAGCAGAGACTTGAAGGAAATGGTAAAGTCAACCACATGGCTCTCTAAATGAAGACATTTTAGGCAGAGGAAATAGCAAATGTAAAGATCCTGAGCAGGCAAGAGGGAATGTACTTTCAGAGTAATGGCAAGAAGGTCAGTGTAGTTGGTGTGCAGTGGCCAAAGGGAGAGTCAAAGAAGCAAAAGTCAGAGATGACCAGGGCAAATGCTAGATCCTTTTTAGTTATGGTCAAAATTTTGACTATGACAGAGATAAGAAGCCATTGAAAAAACTTTTAAGCATTGGATGATGTGATACAGTTTTGAGGAGAATTATTATTGCTGCTATTGAGAAGAGATTATGAAGACATATAAGCAGAAGAGAAGAGTTATGAGGCTACTTTGATAGCTTAGGCAAGAGAAGAGAGTGGCTAAGAACAAGCAGGAAGGGTCGGTTGGAGATGGTGAGAAGTGGTTAGATTCTGGAAAAAAAATTGTGTATTTTAGAATCAGCATTTCTCCAAACTTTATATTCTAACATTTTAAACATATAAAAAATTGAAATACTAGTAAAATGAACAACCAAATATCTTTCACCTAGATTCACCTATTATTATTTTGCTATACTTGCTTTACATCCCTCTATTTATGTGTATATGTAAGTATGTGGGTATATACACATTCAATTTTTTTTTAGCTGAACTCATTTAAAGGTATTTTATAGAAAAATCATGACATGTCATTTCTTAACTTCAGTGTACAGCACTAAGAATAAGAACAGTAGCTTACATGACAATAGTATGGAAATATTTTGAAGACAGAGCTGAGAGTATTTCCTGATGGATTATTTGTGGGATATAAGAGAAGAGTCAATGAAGTTTCCAAAGATTTTGGTGGAAGCAACAGGAAGTATGGAGATACCGTTTACATAGATGAGGAAACCTGCAAGAGAAACAGGTTTGGGATCATAGAGATTTAATTTCCCACCATTCTTATCTAGATATTAGTTGGGACAGGGCATAATCTAAAAGTTTGGGATGTGGAAATTTTCTTGAAATCAAGGAAACCTTGTTTGTGGCAGGATAAAATAGCAAAACCCAGGTGCCAGTATATTTTTAGTTAAATAATTTTACAGGAATCCCAAATGAAGAATGGAGCCATTCCATTTAGCATGCTTTGACTTTCTGCAGCAGACTACCTCACAGAGACTGCTGTAGAGTTAATAAAATGTATAAAGTTCAATATGAAGAAGTACAGAGAAAGGTAGTCTACAGAGTTAGTTAATGGCTAGACTGTGACCAAAACCCAAGTTCTTTTTACATCTCTGTTCTGTTATTCTAATTGTAGACTTCACTTTGATACTGGTTCCCATCGTATTCTTAAAATAGCTGATAGGAATACCTAAGGTAATTTTTATTTGTTCATGTCCTCTGGAAGAGCAACAGAGAAGGCTCTAACCTAAACATAGATTGTAATTCCATCTTTTAAGCATGTTAGGTCCACTTGAGTTGCCATTTCAACAATTACAGTCATCAGGATCCCTCTCTGGAACTAGGGATGAGATAGATAACTATGAATGAATGAATGAAAAAATAAATTAATTAAATTAAAACTAAAAGATTTTATTAGGGAGAAGAAAGGGTAGGCAAACAACAGAATGTATCATCCAGAAAGTTCTCTTACCTCTCCAAATGCAATCAATTCCCTAAGACAAATATTCTGAATTGTTTCACCATAAATTATTTTTCCTGTTCAAAAAATTCACATAAATTGAACCATACAGTATGTACTCATTTGGGTATGGCTTCTTTGATTCTGCATAATGTCTGTGAGATTTATTTATGTTGGGTATGTATGTACTGGTTCTTTTTATTGTTGAGTTGTACTCCATTGTATGAATGTATCACATGGACATTGGGTTGTATACAGTTTTGATAACTTTGAGTAAAGCTGCTATGATTATCTTAACAAGTCTTTGGTGAAGGGAGATATACATATATTTATTTCTCTTGGGAAAATATCTAGAAGTAGAATTGCTGTGTTATAGGACATGTTTAATTTTCTAGAAACTACCAAACTTCTCTTTAAAGTAGCTGTGCATACACAGTCCTAAATATAGTAGAGAGAGAAATAAGGTCTATAGCATTATCATTTATGGTTATAGATTTGTAAAATACAATTTTTAAAAAAATTTTATTGAAATATAGTTGATTTACAATATTACATTAGTTTCAGGTGTACAGCAAAGTGATTCAGTTATACATATATTTATATCTAACCTTTTTTAGATTTTTTTCCATTACAGGTTATTACAAGATATTGAGTATGGTTCCCCTCTCTGAATTACAGACCAATAGGCATACAGACAGAGTTAGTGGCTTCAATTCTAAAATTTCAACCATGGGTCAAGAGTAAAATACAATTTAAATGATTATGAACTTTTAGTTTTTCATTTCCAAATTACAGTGGGAAGAGAGAGGTGAGAGATATGTCTTATATACTGAGAAGGTACACTAAATCTGTCCAGGGTTGATGAACATTAAACTGCTGGCATGTGATATTTGAAGCTCAGAAAAGAAAGTGTGTATGTATCTTCCTGTTTGAGTGAGTACTCAATACTCTCTTACAGATTCAGAGATGGAGTCTTCAGGAACACTCAGTCACTAGAGTAAAGGAAGGGCCAGGACACAGGACTGAAAACAATTCTTCATTTTTAAATAACATGAAACTCCAAGAAAAGTTATGTCCACTGTATGACATGTGTTTTCACTTAGGAAGAGCCTGGTTCCTTGTTAAATTATGACAATAATCAGTTTTACCTCCACCCTGTGAACAGTCAGGCTATGAACCATCACAGCCTCTCACTCGCCTGTACAGTCCTTCACTAGAAACTGACCAATAACTTCATGTCTATTTATGTGACACCATTTGCTAGGTACTGAACGTTTGTGTCATCCCAAAATTCATATGTTGAAATCCTAACTCCAGCATGATGGTATTAGGAGGCAGGGCCTTTTGGAGGTGATTAATTAGGTCATGAGGGTGGAGCACTCATGAGAGGGGTTAGTGCCCTTGTAAAAAGAGACTCCAGAGAGCTCTCTCACCCCTTCTTCCACATAGGACACAACAGCAGACAGCTGTCTGTGAACCAGAAAGTGGGCTGTCACCAAGCACGGTATCTGCTAGTGCCTTGACCTGGGACTTTCCAGTCTCCAAAACTGTGAGCAATAAATGCTGTTGTTTAAGTCACCCAGTCAATGGTATTTTTGTTATAGTAACCCAAAAAGACTAAGACACCATCCATGTGGGGTATGGGTGAAGTCTAAGACATGCATTTCTAATACAAATATATAGAGTTCAGTCTATTTGTTATGGCCTGATAGTTCTACTTATTACCTTGTCCTACATTTTATCTCCCTAAAAGTCCTGAAAAATAGACATTTGCATATAATAAACTCTTTCCTTTCTCTCCTCTTTTTAAAAAAAAATTCTTTTTTTTTTACTAACTTTATTTAAGCTGTGTTTTCATCTATATCTTCTTGTGTTCATGAACTTGTAAACATAACACTGTGTCCTTCTCCCTTCATTTGTCTTCTAGATAAAAACTGGTCTGTATGACTATTTTTTTTCTAATGTACCTAAAAAGTTTCATCCTCAACTCAAAAGTATATTCTCATTACTTCATTTATGCATGCACTCATGGGCATCCTGGTCACTAAATGAAAGCTGATGCACAGCCAGATTTTAAAAGTGTCAACTCTGTTTAAAATTTGTTTCCTTTCCTTAATGTACATGATACTTCTATTTGTTATTGGCAGACAAAGCTAAACAATTACAGGCCTAATGCAATATTTTTTTCTACTCTGTTTTGAATAAAACCATTGGATTGAGGTCATTGTTTTGATTAGAGAAAAGATGATAATGTGATTATCATATTTCTAGTTTGGGATCTGGGTCTGTGTTTTGATGCAGTGAATAGTTTGGGGGTCATCTGCTCTGGCTCTTTCCATAGTTATTCGTGGCAGTAGGGGGAGGCGGGAGGGCGGACATCATCCTTTGTAGCCCCTTTACTAAAATAATTTAAATTCCTTTAAAAAGAAGCACTCTCTCTTTTTTTTTCTTTATCTTTTTCTCTCTCTCCTTTCCTTCTACCTTCCCTTCCTCCTTCCCCCACTCTTTCTTTCCTTTTTTCTATATCTTTCTTGGTCTAACTTTCTAGGGTCACATCACTTTCAGGAGGCTTGCAATCCTCTTCTAAAAGACACTGCATCTGGCTTCACCATTTGAGCTCATTCTTATCACCACTCTAAGCTCCTACAACTGCCATCATGTCAGACCCAGCCAATTTGATCCTTCCCTTCATTTTCCTAAATCACCGCTCACACGAGGTTATTGTGTAGAATGGACACTTACCAAAGAGGTAGCAAAGAGTAATTAGAGCCCAAGGAAGAACAAAATTCAAATTCAAATAGAAGCCACTGTCCTAAATTTTATCATCTCTTCCATGCCCTAAGGAATTTCTTGATGGCTATATTCTTCATTAGAGCTCAGCTTATCACCAACTCCCTGGGCCTCTTTCTTTACCTGATACCCTTGCTACTTGCACTAGGCCACCAAACTCCAAACCTCAACATTGTTCTTACTTTCCCATGAAGAACAATTTTATCTCCTTGTCTTTCTCTCACTCATGCTCAGACAGACCATGAGACCCTCAACTTTCCTAACATTGTGGACTCAGCAGATTTCTATTAAGTGTTTAACATACTAAAAAGCCATGAAAATCATTTTTTTAAAAAAGCAATACTTGATCCTGCTACATTTCTAGTTAAATCTTTACCTTTTTTCCCTACCTATTGAGATTGCTTATCCATTTCCTCATTCCAGTTATAATTTGAATCAGAGCTCTGAACTCAATGATCTGAATCATTTTTGAATAATCTTAGTAAAAAAAGAAACAGTGAACATGAACCACGTTGCATTCAGATTAAATTTTCCTTCAGATGGCTCAAAGTAGTTTCTCCTTCATATTTAAATATTAAATTGGGCGTACAAGAAGAGAGTGCCAAGCGGGATAAAACAAATATTAACAAAATAGTGCATCATAGTGAATTGAAAGACCAATTTTGTACTATTTTTCCTAGCTTTGTAAGGGGCAAGGTTAACTGATAGCCTTAATGATGTGAACCAAGGACGCTATTTTCATCCAGCTACACCATATGTTTGCCTCTTCATTTCTAAAGTCCATCATGGAAAAGTAGACTGACAGCTATACTGGCTTCCACCACTTTTACATGACTCGAATATCTGGGAAAGTAAGGTTCTTTCCCAGTCTGCTGAGCAAATTGGAAAGAGACAGCTACTCATGGCCCCATGTCTGCAGAATATTTAGAAAAACCCTAGAAAATGCTTAAATAATGTTGGCTATCATTATGAATGAGAGGAACCAGAGTATAGGAGTTAAGAGACGAGGCTCTGGAATGAGACAGCCTGGGCTGAATCCTGACATACTGCTTACTTGTTGTGATCTTAGACAGTTAGCATCAATTTTCTGGGACTCAGTTTCCTCATCTGTGATAAAAATGTCAGTAATAATGCCAACCATATTAGGAGGTTGCTCAGAGGTTTAAATTACTTGATACATGTAAAATGCTTAGGATGGTGCTGATGCATTTAAGTACTTAATAAGAGGCCCCTTCCTTTGTTTTTGCTTTCTCCAGTGGTGGCCTGGACTCCCTTCCTCTGTACTTAATGGCTTTGATCTTTAAGAGGTTGGTGAAAAATACGGAACATGGGAAAGAGCTGCTGTTAAAACCATTGCCGCTACTACAGATTAGGTATGGGTCTGTCCAAAAACTTTAGAAAGGGGTCCAACTGGGGAATCTGAAGTATGTGTGTAACTAATGATACTAGTGGAGATTGGCAGTGTATACCTAATGTCCAAATCGAAAACAGGAAAAGAGTCCAGGCCTGAATAAAATCAAGTGTCTTTCATCTGGGGATCCATGGATAGTGCCAACTTGAAACAACTCATTATAGAAAGAAAAAAATGTAAATCATGCCATGCCAACCATCTCTCCTACTTTTTCTTTAATGCTCACATTTGGAAATTTTGCTCATCTAAATGTGTATAATCCATCACATTTATTCATCATGCTCATGTTTTGGCAAGTGGGAGTCATGAGGATGTATTAGGGTTTTCTAAATGGGTTGTGGGAAGCCTCTTTATTCCATTCTGTCAGTGTTTCCCCCGGCTTCTGGCACTTGTTAGTGATGTTTATACCTGGAATGTGTCAGGTGAACCTTGGTAACGGTTAGGATATCTCACTGGGAACTTATTTTGGTTGTATCCAATTCTATGAGTCTCTCATTCTTCAGTTTCCGGAATTTGTGTCTGGAATGCATTGGCTCTGTTTGGCAGAATGCAGGTTCCGATTTGTGATGGAGGGCTGGGGAAATATTCATACATCTGCTGGGACATAGAAATTGAGCCAGGGCAACTGCTGAAAGCATTTGACTTTTGACAACACAGAACAGTTGTGTTCCACATATGCGGCTCTGCAAACAAAGCCAGAGAAGGGAGGAGTGAGTGGTATGTGGCCTCTTATTTACCAGGAAGGGACTGTGCAATTTACTTGCATCTCCAAAATTCTAGCTGTGTGACTCTGTGGTTATATGCATGAAAGTGGGTATAAAACTAAGCAAATGGGTAACAATGAACAAAAATCACAGAATTTTCAGATCTTGGCTGAAATAAATAAAGTGGCCTCTGTATGAAACAAAACAAAAAATAGATTCAAAAGAGGAAGAAAGCTCAGGTGATACAAATCCACAAAACCCAAACAGAATGTCTGATTTTTTATCATACTGCTCTAATATTTTAAAAGCAATGAGCATCATAGAAGTGTTATCGGCAGGGTTTTATCCAAAGGAAACTTTTCCTTTACATTATCTTGCAATCAAGTTACATGTTTTAATTGAAATCAGACTTTCAACCTTAATATATGCAGATTTACATTCTTAAATGAAAATTCCAGGATAATTTTTTGATTGTGTCAGGCAGGGTACTATGTGAATTACTCATTAGTTCATTTCACTGATGGTAAGGAATAGATTTACTTCAGCCTAAGAAAAGAATGTAATTGGTGGAAATTTAAGTGTTTAATGTTGGGAATAGAAATGGCTTTAGAATCTATTCCTTTGGTTGTATTTAAGAAGGTGAAAATTGAGATACGCAGTTCGATTAATAATCCATCAGCGTGACTCCTCAGTGACAGGCACTTCACTGGCTCTAAAGTTACTACTGCGTATGGCTTGTTGGCCTGGAGAGTATCACAAACTAAGGGAAAATGAACACTCAACAAGTAATCATGATAAAACAGAATTATTCAGTCTCTGACACAGGCATCAAATATGTATTACACACTGTCAGATGGTTGGGGTTCGACTCCAGCTTCCAATGCTTACAAATGCTTTGATCTTTGGTTGGTTATTCACCTCTCTGAGCCTCAATTTCGTATCTCTCAAATGGAGATAAAATTAGTACCTGACTCTTAGAGTTATTGCGAATATCAAATAAATCAATCCCAAATAAATCAATATGTAGCAGTGCCCAGCACATAATAAGTCCTTAATATATATTTTATTAGTAGTAGTTTGATAATCTCAGAAATTGGAAACATATTACAAATATCTAGCTTTTCCATAATATCCAATACATAATAATCTCACCCATGCATTTATCTCATTGGTTGATTTAAGAAATGTGATAATGATGACTGTATGCATTCTAAATATTCATCCATTCCATGCCTTTGAATAGTATCTATGTGCTATTTGTAACTACAGGCTATACATATAACTCATATCTAATGTAAATGACCACAACTCCTCTTATATCTAATTAAAATACTCAACATTTTTACTTGAAGGTTTCTTTAGGTAGGATTAGTTTGGCTACATGAGACAAAAATCACACAAATAACAGTGCATAAATAAGATAGAGTTCATTTCTTCCTCAAGTAAGAAAAGTCTGGAGGTAGGATATCCAGAGCTGGTTATGATCAGGGACCCAATCCCATTCTAACTCTCCTGTCTCCTTAAAGTGTAGGTCTTTTCTGCTATCTCCAAAAGGTCTGCTCAAGCACCTGCCATCATGTCTGCATCACAACAATCAGGAAGAATAAAGAGATAAAAAAGAAGGATCAAAGGCACCCTCTAGATATCTGGTGAGGAAGTTTCTCTTTTAGCTTCCTTAGAACAATTCTTCTTACATCTTTTTGGCCATAACTTAAGGACATGACCACAACTAGCCCCAAGAGAGGCTGGACAGTATGGTCTTTATCTGAAGCATCCATGTGTCTTGCTAAGGGTGGGAGTCTAATATTAAGAGGGCAAAAGAAAAAAAGATAGAGGAGAAGCATACATTCATCAATCAGGCAGTTTAGACCCAGCTGAAGCACCTCTGCTCCAGAGTTGACTGCTACCTACTGGTTAGGTGACTTTGGGTAAGATGCTCCATTTCTTTATGCTTTAATTTACTCATCAGGAACATAGGTATGTTTCAGGAACAAATAGGTTAGCGCATGTCAGCAGTTAGAACAGTGCACGTGAAACATGCTTTTTTCAATGTATGGGAAGCCACTGAGTAGGACTGAGTAGTAGCCACTGAGTAGTAGCTGCCACTGAGTAGACTGAGTAGGAGAATGCTCCCATCTGTCCAAAGTGTTAAAATGATCACTCTGGGAAATTATATAGAAGGAAGAGAAGTTTAGATATAGGGAAAATAGTTAGAAGATCACTGCTATAGGAGCAGCGATAAGGGAACAGGATGGTGCCAGCGGAGTTGTGAGAAGTAGTTGTATTTAGATTTATTTTGATGGTGAACAAATCAGATTTACTTATGGGGACTGGGAGACAGTTAAAATGACTATTTATCCTTTTATCCTTTTTATCACCATTGTAGTATAACCGTTATCTCCCCTCACTCATGTTAGGTACCACTGCGATGTCTTGCACATGATAAGGGCTACATAAATGCTTTAAGCCAATTCAGTTGGAAAGTTAGCTGCCCCTAGTTATTTTGGGTATCTCACATTCATTCTCAGACACATATTGATTTATACAATGATCATAAAGTTATAATCTTATAATGAAAGGTGCTGTGATTAATATGTAAAGAAATTATATAATTTAAGTGAATTGAATTTTAAATAATTATCTAAATCCTACTAAAAACTTAAAACCACTGTTCTAGTTTTTGCTGCTTTACCATACTTTTAATACAAAGACATCAAAAATAGATAACGTTACTCTTAATTTTAGAGTCAATATGGTGGAGTGAAAAGACTTTATAAACACATTGATTGCAGCTCAAATACCAGCTAAAATATTTAGTTTTCAAACTTTCTTTATTATTTGAGTCCTTATTCTAAAAGCGCTTCCAATTCAGGGCCCTGTATGGCACATTGTCTTGTATGTCAGGGATTTTGTTGTTGTTGTTATTATATCGTCCATTTAAATTATAATATCAAACTGTTGGCTCAATACCCTTTTCTTTTAATATTTTAGAAATATTATACTATCTTCCTGTATCCATTGACTTCAGAAATTCTTTGATCCTTGTACTTTTGTAGGTGATCTCTTCTGGTAGGCTTATAGAATTTTCTTTTGTCTTTGGTGTTTTTACATTTCACTGTATCTATCCTCTTTTTTAATGTATAGATCATTTAAAGCTGGCATTTTTCATCTTTTACCTGTCTTTTCTTATGCCTTTTATCTTCTGGGAATGATATTATCTGATATCAGCATATCTATCTCCTTTTGGATGTCTCTATATCTCTTTATTCATTTCTGCTACGTTTGTCATGCATCGGATCTTCCAACTCATGTTCTTCATCAGGCTTCATCTTTCTACTTGCTTATCTAATACACTGTTTCATTTGTTTCACCTACTTTTTCTTCTTTTTGATTGATTGTTGTATTTTCTTTCTGATTTAATTTTGCTTATATTGCTTCTTA
The DNA here is from genome assembly GCF_937001465.1 of Orcinus orca. Taxonomy (NCBI): domain Eukaryota; kingdom Metazoa; phylum Chordata; class Mammalia; order Artiodactyla; family Delphinidae; genus Orcinus; species Orcinus orca. Next base: position 75,030,633 of record NC_064562.1, read on the forward strand.
TCTCCTAAGAATAAATTATATGTCATTATCATTTAAAATTATTTGTGTGTCGACTGCAGTAACTCTACTTTGAATGATATGTTTTCCAGTGAGCCATTTTATATTTAAGGTAGTTATGTACCTCAGGTGTGACTTCATGCTGCTCTAGGGAGGAGTGTCAGCTATACCATCTGGATTGTGTATGAAAAGGGCTAAAGACAGGCATTAGTCTGTGTTGGACTCATGGAGTTTAGGAATAAGGGAACACTGAGTGCTGGAGTGAACGACTCCATAGCCATAATATACCAAGAATTGTCTTGGGTGAGGTTTTCATTATAAACCCTTAAAGAGAAGCAGCTTTGTGAGAGCCACTGTCTCCAGGCTGTAATTCAATCATACCGGTATTTGAACGGGACATTGTGGAGGAGTGAATTCTCATGGTTTTCTGGTCAGTCCTCTTCTGTTTCCTTCAACTCCTGTTGTAGGGAATAGGGCTTTTGCTCACCTGATAATTCTCCCATGGACTTCCATGCTTAAGTCTGGATTGCTCTGGTGAAGGGCCCAGTATAATTTTCTAGAATCTGCTGGTGGAGAGGCAAGAACAGAATGTAAACCTCTATTACTATCCTTGCGCTGAGGTGGTCACACTGATCCTCATTCTTCCTGCATCTAGTACACACCAGTTCAAGAAAATGGTCTATCTCCCCAGGGGTTTGACATTTCTGTTGTTGCTATGGGTGTTTTTGTTGTTTTTAATTTTAATTCCTGGTTTAAGTCCAAGTTTTCTTTGGCTTCTATAGCTTCTCCAGATTAATTTCATCAGAGGAAACAAGTAGTTCATGCCAGTTCTTTATCTTGTATGAGGCCTTACTCTTCAAATACAGGAATGCCCAGGCCTTCAAAACTCTTTAGAGAACACATTCTAAATTGAACATATCAACTGATAACGATGTGACCTTTTATTTTCACATATTTAGTCTTTGATTTATTTTCAAAATGTTGCTTAAACCCCTCCTCAACATTTTCCCTCTTTTTTTCTAGTCATTGGGCAATAAGTGTTCAATATTTGCTTGTAAAACTACCCATACTTATGCACCTTGAAATATGAATTAACTTTCTAAAATATAAGCTCTATTTCTATTGTCACACTTGTGAGATAATAAAACAGTAGGCCTGCAATGTGATGCACTATAGTTATATTCTATTTGTTTTTACTGCCATGGCCTTGCAAAAACAAATAACTTCACCAACAAATAATGTAGACAAAATAGGTTTGGCTACAGAAATATTGCAAATAAAGTTGGAGAAAGTGACAGCTTTCTGCTCTTCCAAATATTGTAGGAACAATTGCCGTGAAAAGACATTTTTTGTTCTACCTATCCATTTATGTCTTCCTTCTTAAATTTGTTGAAATGGGTTTTTGTTTGATTATCGAATGGTACCTATTTCACTGACCTAAGCACAATATAGGACATCAGGTACTTAAAGATTAATTTAATGCTTGACATTTTTTTTTTGGTTTTAAGAGTCCAAAGCCAGTTATAATTATAATATATTCATTAAGGTGTTTATCTAGATGAAGCTAATGGACATGATTCATTGGAATTTAAAGAAGCACATAAAATAATAATGGGAATTTCTTAATGATTAAGAAACATCATAGCCTCTATTAGAGGGAGGTCGAAGTAGGGAAAACAAGTATGTGCCAGCTTTCTAGGCTAGCTCCTTACTCTACTGTATAATTTGGAGGTTAACCTGGCACATTCTGTAGTTGTTTAAGACACATTTATTGAATGTTTTACAATTATGTGTTTTCCCTGTTTGCTTGGGTAGGTGACCTTTGGTTCAGCTTCAGTGTATGTACACAATTTAATTGAAGCTTTTAGGGAGTTCTAAGGAAATGGAATTAGTTTTCAAGTTGTTGTCTCAGAGAAATCTAGCCAGGAGGCGTGAAGGTTCTGGGGTTAAATAGCTGCCTATGTAATGGTGGGACTGTATCATTTGTTTTCTCTACTCCATTTTCTTTCCATTTCTTTCTTGCCATGGATTTTATATTTCCCTTGTTGGTAAGTATGTATTGTGAAATAACTAGAAACCAGAATTAAAAGAATGTGTTACAGGGCTTCCCTGGTGGCGCAGTGGTTCAGAGTCCGCCTGCCGATTCAGGGGACGCGGGTTCGTGCCCTAGTCCGGGAAGATCCCACATGCCGCGGAGCGGCTGGGCCCGTGAGCCATGGCCGCTGAGTCTGCGCGTCTGGAGCCTGTGCTCCGCAACGGGAGAGGCCACAACAGTGAGAGGCCCGAGTACCGCAAGAAAAAAAAAAAAATGTGTTACATAGGATGTAACATGACCTTAAACAAATCAGTTTCAGATTATATGTGTGTTAAGGAAAAGCAATTCATTTTATATATTATGAATAATACAACCACGAATTTTGGTACAATCAAATGACACTGGTTTCAAAAAGTCACACAGTAAAATTTATACTTAGGAATTATTTCCAAAGCCAGTAATATTTTTAAAAATTCTTTTTAGGGGAAAATACATTTTTACAATATGGATTCATATTTTTTTAAATATGCAAAAGTTATACACAACCAAGTCTGATAAATTTTATAATTAAACACTATATTATTTGGGTAATATTTTTATACGGTTGGTAAAAAATTGAAATTTCACTTAGAGAAAACAGAATAACTTTTTAGGCTCTAAACTGATTGAGAAGGTAATTTCTGAAAGTTCCATATGTGATCGAACACAAATAGCATCATTAAAATAGCATATTGACCCAAAGGAGACAACTGTTACAGCACTTATTTGAATATTTAAGTACCATTATATTTGTAAATAAATCAGACTCGTCCTCATAGATTCACATTTTGTGCGTATGTGCTATGAATACAAGATACTCCCTATTGGTTTCATTTATCGGGAGAAGAGATTGAAAAAAGAGAATGAAAGGAGAGTTGTTAAGTCCTATTTATGTGCAATAAAGTTCATCTGGACTGAAAACTTTGATGTGAGGAAACAATCTTCCAGGGGAGAATAAGATATTACCCAACGATTATACATGATGCATTGAGTTTGCTGGTTGTTGCATGACAAAAGAAGTTCTCTATGTTGACTCACTCTGCCTATCAGATCTTTTTTATTAGAGTCAAGAAACATGGGGAAACTGAGTAAAGTTAGATGTTAAAAGAAAAGAGAAAAGAAAAATGCAATCTACTCTGTTCAAAGTTTATCCACATGCAGAACTTGGATACGAGTTCTAAAGGAAATCTGTAATTATGGGCTGGTCCATAGGATTATTAGATTGTTTAGTCATGTAAAAGACGAGTAAGGTACCATTCCCACTCCTAAATGCCTGCTGTTAATATATAGTAATGATATCTTGGGCCCAGCCGCTCCGCGGCATGTGGGATCTTCCCGGACCGGGGCACGAACCTGCGTCCCCCGCATCGGCAGGCGGACTCTCAATCACTGCGCCACCAGGGAAGCCCTAGTAATGATATCTCATTCATCTTTTCATCCTCAGATAAAAACCCAGGATTTGGTACCAAATAGCTATAGAGGACATTAGTCTCTTTCTTTCTTCCTTCCCCTCCCCGCCTCCTCCTCCTCCTCCTCCTCCTCCTCCTGTTCTCCTTCTTCTCCTTCTCCTTCTCCTTCTCCTTCTTCTTCTTCTTCTTCTTCTTCTTTCTCCTTCTCCTTCTCCTTCTCCTTCTCCTTCTTCTTCTTTCTCTTTCTCCCCCTTCCTTTTCTTTGGTCGGCCCAGCATATGAACCCCCTTCTTATATTCGGGGAATTTTCTACTCTGTGTGCCTTGGTTGCATAGAACTTACCTGCAATTATAGAACCTGAGCAAGATCTTTTGAGCTTTATGCCAGTTAAGGCATGAATTTGTGACTTTTCATTAACAATCAGGGTGTGGTAATGGGGGCAGGGAGACTGAAGTATTCAACCTGGCCATGGAGGGGAAAGCCATGTGTTCCCAGCTGCAAACGTCCTGTAGTGCCAGGAGCTACATCCAATGTCTGGCGATAGAAAGTATGAAACCAATGGAGAGGAGATAGAGTGGTTGTTATCCTCAGACTGGCAGGATTTTCATTTGTTCATTTTAATATTTATAGAGATATCACTGTTCTAAACACGTTACACTGGTTAAATTCATCTATGCTTTATAAAAATTATCTGAGATAGGCACTATTTTTACCCTCATTGCACAGATGAAGTAACAAGGAACAGAAAAAAAATAAGCAGTGTGCCTCAAATCAGGCAGCTATTAAGTGGCAAAGTTGAGATTCAAACTCAGGTAGCACGGCTTTGGTATCTGAGTGTTTAGTCAATTTGCTGTCCAGCATCCCTTTGCTCCTGCCCATTTCAAAGCCTGGTACCAGAGCCATCCAATAATTCTATGAGTTACCCAATATTTTTTAATATGTTATCTTTATGCTTAAAATATCCAGATTCAGTTTCAGTTGCTTACAGCTAAGGATGCTGCTGATACCATAGTTATCATAGTGATACCATAAATGAATTAGCTATATGATCATTAAGAGGTCAATTAAACTCTCGATTCTCATATATAAAAATTTACATATTTTAAAAATATTACTTATTACCTTATCCTTCAAGCATTGTAAGAATCAAATAAAATAATGTTTGGGAAATTACTTTGTAAACCAATAAGATTAAATTCATTTAATTTCAAATCAACAAATATTATTCCTAACCTCTTAGATGTAATCCCCTTCAGGTAGGTATGGATCACATAATGGTAGATATCACCCACGGTACATCTGTCATTGTCCAGACAGGAAAACAGAAACTATTGTACATATTCAGATAAGATAAAAATTTATTGCAAGAAATTGGTTATAATAGTATTGGAAGGGTTTCAAAAGCAAATGGGGGGACTGTGGCGTTACTTAGACTTCAGTAATTATAGGAAGCCCCTACTGTGCCTATTGCTGGATGAATAAAAGTGAGAAGGAAGCATGATCCAGAGATCAGTAATTACAGAAAGCTCATTCACTCCCTGGAGCTGAAAGCCTGGTTTGAGGTTGACTACCAAAATATATCTGACACATCACATTAAATTCTAGAACCATTTTAATTTATATCCATTAAAATATTATTTTTCTTAGCAAGTTATTTTTATTAACGAGTTGATTATATTGTGGTTGGTTGCAATTAAATTTTTAGATGGGATTCTACTAAGGACGACCACCATACTCTGCTTCTCATCTCAATGACAAAGCTGATAAAACTATTTAAAACATCTGTTGTCATTTCATCAATGCCATATATTGGATATGTCTTTTGTTCAAGCTTTACAGTTTTGGCTAAGAGTGCAATTATTCTTCAAATCCACTACCTTAATACTATCAAGATTCATAGTGGGAAAGAGGTCTTTTAGACTTCGTGTTTTAATTTAGCATGGTACAGAACTGGGTGATTTCTGATTCTCTCTTTCTTTCAACTTAGATCTGCAGACACTGACATAATTGACATAAAGTAACCAAAATGATTTCTCCATATCATAGTATGTAGAAATTCTTAGATTCTTCTGTATGCTGATGACATGCTTTATTATTAATAAATAAATGTGGACTTAAAATGTAGTTATAGCTGTCACCTTATTAGTATCATGAAAAAATTTTCATGTCAACTCTACTAACAATGTTTTTGGGGGGAATTATCCTTCAACACCTAAATAAGCAAAATAATCTATCTAAAATGTAATTCAAAATACCATGTATTAATAGTTAATAACACTGTTTATATATTTGGAATTTCCTAACAGAGTAGATCTTAGAATTTCTCATCACAAGGAAAAAAATTGTAATTATGTGTGGTGACAGATGTTAACTAGACTCAGTGTGGTGATAATTTCACAATATATACAAATATTGGATCACTATGCTGTACACCTGAAACTAACATATGTTATATGTCAATTACATCTCAATTTTTTAAAAATGCCATTTGAGAGTGTATTTATAATTCACTGTGCTGGACACTTTAGGATAGAGTGCCATCAAAAATCAACAGATCAACAGGTTATTATTGATAAGATAACAATAAATTAATAACACTCCTTTCTTCTCTTCAGATAAAAATTCTAGTCATCTTTTTAATGCATATTTGTTTACTCTCAACTTAGGAAACAAAATGCTATTAACCTTTGTTGAGTGTATACAGTTGGGGTAGGTGCATTCCTAGGTATATTACATATGCTATCTGATTTTACTTACTAACAATCCTGTGGGGATATTAATAACTGTTTTTACATTAAAATGGAAACTCAGGGAGTTTAGAGCTAGGAAGTGGAGGAGCTGAGATCAGAACCCACATTTCTCTGATTTCAAAGCAAATACAAAATTCAACACAACAAGCTACATGAGAAATTCCTGGGAGGGAAAACAAATTAAAACTCAAGGACTTCCCTGGTGGCTCAGTGGTTAAGAATCAGCCTGCCAATGCAGGGGACACGGGTTTGATCCCTGGTCCAGGGAGATCCCACATGTCGCAGAACAACTAAGCCTGTGTGCCACAACTACTGAGCCTGCGCTCTAGAGCCCGTGAGCCACAACTACTGAGCCCTCATGCCACAACTACTGAAGCCCATGTGCTTAGATCCCATGCTCCGCAACAAGAGAAGCCACTGCAATGAGAAGCCTGTGTGCTGCAATGAAGAGTAGCCCCCGCCCTTCGCAACTAGAGAAAGCCCATGTGCAGCAACGAAGACCCAACGCAGCCAAAAATTAATTAATTTTTTTAAAAAAAACCTCTTTCAGATAATAGGCTCATATAATTTGGTTCATCTGTTTCCAAAACACAAAGGAAATTTTATGGTATCTAAAGGACATGTATTTTTTTGTAGATGAGAAATGGTGGAGTTGGGAGAGCATCCTTATTCTAGGACATATCGTGACCTCAAGGCCACACTGCTGAAGTTTCTGTTGTCTGCAGAGGACCAGGGCAGACCATCCTGGGACCTGAATTCAGAATTATACAAGGGAGTGGAAAAGAGGCCACAGAAACAGTAGCAGGTGTAAAGAAGTTGAATAAAGTAGAGAGAATATGGTTCTGGGGAATATAGCAACAGACAGAAGTCCAGACCTGCTCTAAGAACAGGCGGTTGTCAAGAGCTGGCCTGAGCCAGAACTGCCAGGGGTTAACAAACCAAAATGAGAGCAACAGTCACACCTTTAATCACTTACTGTGAAAGTATAAGCAAGCGGTTGAACAGGAGAGAGTGCTGGCTCTCCCAGGGTTTCATTTTTCCCCATGGAATGTCAGCAGGTGGGGATGTCTCACTCCTAATGGCACTCTAAACAAAAGGCTTCTGACGTTTTGTATCGCTGTGGGCTGGGAAGAGAGAGAGAGAGAAACAGACAGACTGACAGAGGGACTAACAGTGGAAAAGTACTGAGCACTGAGTCAGAGTGGGGAAAAGTGTCTTCACGCTTTCCCTTCCCATAAGGCTGTCTCAGCAGAAGCACCTGGGAGAGGCCGCAGCTGAAGGCACCCTATAAAGAGGCCTCTGAATGAAGGCGCCTGGGCTATAGGAACATAGCAATGCGGCGTCTCAACGTTGAAGGACCAGAAGTATTATATCAAATAACATTTTGAAATGGTAGAGTTTTTGTTTTCCCCCTTTCATTTATTTAGAAGATGGATGGGGAAAGATGGAAAGAGTTTTTGTGGCTTTTTTTTCCTCTAAAAAATTAAACCCTAAATTAGGAAGAGGATTTAAAACTAATAGGATGATGGGAAAAGGATATTTTTCTTGTCTAAAAGGAAATTAGTCTGGGCTGTGGATAAATAGAAGGAAGAGCACATGGAAATATGTGGGTCCTGGAATAGAGAGATAGCAAAGCCTAAGAGAGAGATGGTGTCAGCGGACATCTCAGAAGAGAGAATCCAAGGCAGCCACGACCACGATTTCCCAGCCACAAGTGCAGCACAGAAGGTAAGGGCAATTAACAGAGTCGCTGATGACTGAGGACCTTATTTCTCCAGTCTCCTCCCTAACCAAGAGCTTGCCACTACAGAGGGCTCCAGGCCCCTAGCATAACCCTGGTGTAGGGATGAGAACTGAGGTTAAATACTTAGCCATCTGAGCAGAATAGATTTGGCGTAGGTAATTAAGTTGTGTTGGAGAAAATTAACTTCTAATGTAAGCTGAGATTCACGTGTGCTGCTGTGCTACTGGCAGGGACTAATGTAATAATAAGCACTTTGTTTTAATGAGCATTTGTTGTGTGCCTAATGTTTTAAGTAAAATATGAGATCTGATATTCATGAAAATCCTTTGAGATAGATATTGTTAATATCCACTTTTTACAGACGAGGACATTGAATCTTGGGTATGTAAAGTAATATTCTCATATTTTGGAAAGTTGGTTAGTGGCCGACTACAGACTTGAATATAAGAATTTACCTCTAGAGATTGTGCTGTTTACATTCGCAATGATGTAAAGAAATCAGGTGAAAAATGGGATTAGTCTTGACCAATATTAGAGACAAATTTTCAGTATATGGTCTTCGGTGCTGTAACTCAGATGTATCTGTAGAAATTTGTCTTGGCCTAGAGATGAAGGGTATGCTGGGCCTTGCAGTGGAAGTCAGATAACCTGATAGAGGAAGGAATGATTTTTGTGGTGGGCCTCGCTTAGAGACCACATCTGTCTTGCCATCACTTATCAGTATATCTCCATTGCAAACACAGTGCCTAGAATGGGGGGGGGGGAAGGTAGTGAATAGATACTTAATGCCAATTTGGTAAATAAAAATGATCTGGAACAATCCACTTTTCTCTATAGGCCTCAGTTTTCTTGTCTGTAAAATGGAAAATAAAATGTCTATAATCCAAAATTTTTTAGGTAAGATGAGATCATGTGAAAGTTTTATAAAATATAAAGATCTATAAAAATATAAGATATTGCTCTTGTAACTATTTTACGGGATAAAATTCTATAGAAATAGAAATAGAAGATTGAACTTTGAATCATATGTAATCTAGCACTTGCCAAAATCTCTGTGCAAACATCTGGTGTCTAAAACAGAGTCTTAAGCAGCAGGTCAACTATGTCATCCTCTTTAGAGAGTAGTTTATCTAAATGTATTCCTTCTATTAATTTAGAGCATGATAATTAAAATACCTGGATGATATTATTTTAGTTGCTTATACAAAGGCCTTTTTTATATTATCCTTTAGTTTCACATCCTGGACTTTATCTTCCAAGGCTTATTATAAGACATGGTCTTTTGAAGAATGCTTATAGATCAAATCTGAAAACACTGTTCATTATGATAACCTTATATTGAGAAGCACAGTGTGGGTGTTGCCTAGACTTTAGTGTGAAGAATGTACTTGCTGTCAAAATGCACTTTGATGTTCCCATCTGTCCAACAATGAAATCTGTATTTACTGTATTTTCCATATTGCCTTGGTTGCCAGGAAAAACAGGAGCTAAATCCAGAGCTTACTTGCAATAAGTAGTTTATCCCACGTCCCTGATTTAGTTTTGTACTGTTTGGTTCACGTACAAAATTTCTAGTGTATCTTAGTCATTTGCTGTTAAACAACAAAAAATCATTATTGTTAATTATTGTTCTTATATGTGCTTAATTTCCATATGACTTTCACAATCTTTAAGTTGTTCACACAAAACAAATATTCAACTCAAGGCCTAGCAGACTGTAAACTTTAGAGCAAAAGGCTTTATTCCCCTCCTAGTCTGGTTCTCACAGGTCTCAGGTCTTAAGTCTTACTATCTTGTTTCATTTTTCACATTACTTAGTGACCTATTTGTCATACGATATTGGGAAAAGATAATTTTGTAAATTACAACACTCAAAGCACCAGAGGTCTTAAATTCTAGGAGCAATATAAATAATACATTATATTAGAGTCCCAGTTAATTTCCATAGACACAGAAAATAGTATATATAAAGTTTGTAAATTATTATTATTTTGAGAGGAGAGGGTTAAAAAAGTATAATGCTACCTTTGGGTGTATTTTAGGGCTAGACAATGCTATTAATATGCTCGCCGTGATTATAGTCATGCCATGGAAAGAGATGCTAGAAAGCAGAAAGCCCAACTAATTGAAGAAGTTGCAAAGTAGCTCTAAGGTAGTATGTGAGGATACCTTTTGCTAGGTGGGGATGGTGGATCCAGGTTAGAGGACACTTTAGAATGACCATTTATACTTGGTTGATGCTCTCTCTTTTTTTTGGTACGCGGGCCTCTCACCGTTGTGGCCTCTCCCGCTGCGGAGCACAGGCTCCGGACGTGCAGGCTCAGCGTCCATGGCTGACGGGCCCAGCCGCTCCGCGGCACGTGGGATCCTCCCAGACTGGGGCACGAAACCGCGTCGCCTGCATTGGCAGGCGGACTCTCAACCACTGCGCCACCAGGGAAGCCCGATGCTCTCTTTCATTTTATTAATCACTTAGCAAGCAAACAGTAAAAGAGATCAACATTTAAGTGTGGGCCAGTTCTGCTGCCTGCCCTATTCCTCCTGAGGGCACACTCCAAGTTCAATGGGCAGTGCAGCTCCTATAGAGTAAGGAATCTATCATGTTAAAGCAGATCATGAGAGCAGACTTTAAAAAAAAAACAAAAAAAAAAACATTAGCCTGAGGACAGGTCCAGATTGTAATTAAACGTCTCCCCTGTTACCAGTAAGGTCATTCTACCATTCTTGCTTTGCCAGTGTCATCTAGTTTTGTATTCTGTTTCTTAATGCTATCATGTGGCCTAAGGCAGGCTGGTCCATAGCCTACCATAAATATAAAAATGAAAAAAATGGAAAACAAAGCAAACCCTCTTGGATAGAGCTGTAAATATACTATTATATAGATATTTATTTTCTGGGGTTTCTCTACCCAGAACAGAAACAAAGCTTGTTTGAGCAATGCAATCTATTGGTACAGGTGAATAATTTTCTCCAAGGGGGAAAAAGACACTAGATAAAGATATTTCTTGCAACTAAAGATTCTTTTAGTTCATTCTACATTTAAAAGGTTTAGAATTGAATACTTTGATTTGCAAAAATGAACCACATAAGGATGTGATTTTGACTCTTTTCTCTGAGAGATTTACTGTAAGACTTTAGACAACTTCTTGATTTTTTTTAAGATCCTCTTGGTGCTTGTGATCATAGCAATTATAATAATGAAAAATACCAGTAGATATTATGAAATTCACAGCATGGTTTATAATAATTGGTATTATTTATTGACCAGAGCTAAGACTTAGAAGTCTATGAAACATTACCTGGCCAGAAGAAGATATAATCAAATGAACAGTGATTTGGTTATTTTTCTTAAGTAGTTAAATTACGGACTCATCATTTTCCAATAATTTTCTTATTACAAAAGGCTAAAATGGTTTTCAATTACAAAGCTCTGTAAATGTACTTTTTGTATTAAGTTCTATTATAACTTTCTGAGTAGCTAGTTTTTATAATGGTTATTGTTAAAAATTCATATGATTCTATAAAGCACATTTGCTTTCTGAGGTTCTAGAAATATATACAGGCATTATGATCAGATTAAGTAGTAGATCAATGACAATGATAGCACTTAAAATATGTACTTAACAACTCTTTTCTTCTGGTTTCTGAATTTTCCCCTCATTTCATTGGGCTTTCTTGGGTGGTTTGAGATTTTGGATAGACATTATTTTGATGGCTGAGATTAAAAAAAAAAAAAACACATAGGGAAGAATAAAGGAAGTTAAAGGATAATTACATCTTGGTGGCAAGAAACAAGATATAACTTGTTAATTTGAAGCTGTACACGGCACCATTGTGTTTTCTACCTGTTCATAATACAAAAAGCAAGCAGTTATCTGTTCTATCAGTTATCTATTGTTGCATATCAAACTAGCCCAAAATGTGAAACAACCACCATTTCGTTTGTTCACAATCCTCTGGGCCAGCTTCTAGGTAATTCCACCGGCCTGGGTTAGCATAGTTGATCTCTATGGTGACTTGACTGTGGCTGAAGAGTTTAGGATGATTTTGACTTTCATTTTGGCAGTTGACAGGTCTAGGGGGCCTAAACTGTTATGGCTTGTTTCTGCTTCATATAGTTCCTTATTATTCATTAAACTAACCTGGGCTTCTTCACAGGGTGATTGAAAGGTTCCCAAGAGCAAGATGGAATAAGCCACAGTGTAAAAGTGGTTTTAAAGACTCTTCTTACATCCTGCTAGCTAATATCCAGTTAGTTAAAGTAAGTGACCAAATGCTGATGCAACAGGTAAAGAAATAGAGTTCACCACTTGAGAGTAAAGTCACAATGCAAAGATGGATGCATAGAGTAATTAGTGGCCACTTTTTTTTGCAATCTACCAACATATGGTTATACACAATAGAACACTCTCCTTCTATAGAATTACTTATACAATTCTTTGTAACAGTCAATAATATTTTGTTTCTATGGGTAATCAGCTGGTATCTGAGTATAGCTTTATTATATAGGGCATTTGTTTGTAGTTGTAGACATTCTAATGGAACTCCCCCCTCTTTTAATCTATATTGTTCAAGAGAAAGCATAAGAATAAAATAATGTTATGAATAAAGTGAGATAAAAGCTAAGGCCTTTGAGTCAATTGAAAATGAGATTCTTAGTAGTAAATTTTGATTGCATTAAAAAGAAACACCGATAATGTATTCATAGGAAGAAATGGCACAGAAGTTGAATGAACTTAACTGCTTGTCTGTCCAAATTGAAGCCTCATCACCTAAAAACAATAAATGAGAACTGATAGAAACAAGCTAGAAATTATTGTCAGAAAATACCACAGCGGAAATGAAATACCTAAACTAACTGTGAATTAACTATAAGGATTTTAGTATGTAGGAGGAAGAAAAAAAACTATATAGCATAGCACATAGACATACTTAGTTTAGATGAGGATGACAAGGAAATTGGACTTTCTACCACTTTGATGCAAATGTGAGTGCCCACAATGATTGTGACATTGTGAATCATAATTTGCTTTGTAGCTCTGTTCATGTTGTTCCTTTACATTACTACCAGATGGTTATTATTATTTACTGTTTAAGGCAGGAAATATATATGGTGACCAGTCCTAGACAAATAACAGGTTGCTGCCCCAGAGAGCTTGCAGTTAAGAGACACGAGCAGGTATAATGTAGAACAAACAAGGTAAGAATACTGACTGTCCCCTGCAGTGAATACTTAATGAGGCAGGGAAACATTTTGGAAATCAGTGAAAGAAAAGAGAGAAGAATTTTGGAAAAAATATATAAGGGATTACTATTAATCCTTCCTCAGTGTCTATGATTTATTGTGCTACATAGAATGCTGAGGTGTCATGTTACCTAGGCCAAAATGTCTGTATGTCTAGGAATGTCAAAATCATCACTGAGAAAAAAAAAAGGGTGAGCAAAAAAAAAATATGAAAAGTTTATGGGTTTTATGAATAGTTGTAATAGGGAGTTAATCTGATGATAATGTTAGAATCATGGAAGAAATTATCCTACAATTTATTTTTAGTAGAGAACTCATGATATATATATAGTAGATAGCTCATATTTTATAACAAAACTTTGGGAGTATTTATAAATTCTCTTGGGAGCTATAAATTCTTTATAAAGCTGGATATTCTTAATCTAAAAGATTATTAGAAGGTACCTTAGAGTTTAAAATGTATCCTAATGATATTAAAGGATTCTAAAAAGGGTAAAACTAGTCAAATTTCATCCTAGAGAGATCACTGTAGTAACAATGAGATGAAAGTTAGTGGAATTAGAAGGTTATGACTATAATCCACTTAATAAGGAATGAAAGCCTGGAGAATAGCAGGAGAAATAGCAAAGGTGAAATGATGTCAAGGTGTTTAGAAAGGGAGAATCTGTAGGTCTTTGTAATTAATAAAGAGAGTCAATAATTGAGAAGGGGGAAATCTAGGGTAATCAAAAGTTAATGACATCAGTTGTGGTGGTGCCATTTATTAATATAAGGAGCACATGCTTTGAAACTTTGAGGTGTCTGTGAGACATCTAAGTGAAAAATGTTCAAGAGGTATTGAATGTACAGATTGAGATCAACAGAGAATTCTAAACTAAGTGCACAATTATTGGAAAGAGGAGGTATTCAGTCCAGATTATCAAATGTGTACAGTGTGCCATAGGTACTGAACTAGGTGCTGATGAGACAATGGTGAACTAGACACCTCTTCTCAAATTGCTTACAGTCTGCTGGGCAATGAGAACAATGTTTAGGGGTACAATTAGAAATTGTTGCACATGAAAAATATGCTTGAATTGACTGGGTAAAAATGAACATCCTTATTCATCTGTCTTGAAAAAACTGTTAATTTGGGGCACCATAGGATTTATCAAAAAGCTGAGTATTATTGTTTCCTTTTAATGTTTGGGGTTTTTTTAGTGCAAAAGTAATACATACTCATATGCAACATATAGATATGCAAAATAAAATAATTTATTAACAAGTATTTACAGTGTGCCTAATACATATGAGGTGTTATGGTGTGTGCTGACAATTCATTTCTTGTCCTCTCTGCTCCAAAGAGAAGTGTGATTCCTTCCTGTCGTTCTAGAGTTTTGCACATGTTGTATCCTCTTATTCCTTCTTTTCCACTTTTACCTTGTTTACTCCTATTTGTTCCTCCAGTTTCCACCTTATGTGTTTCTTCCTCTGGGATTTCTCCTTTGACCCATGGTTTCTCCCAGGCAGATTGGGTTATGAGCTTCCATGGCATCTTACTCTTACCCTTACCCAGCTCTTTGTGTATTTCCCAATACATTGTAATTGCCTGTTTTCTAGCACCGGGTGATTTGGCTAAAAATAATTTGCCAGAAATCATATTGGTCAACTGGACAGTATGTCTAAAATGAATATTTGAAAATCAATACTTCTAATTACAGGATTTTATTTTTTTTCTATTTATACTTAAAATACATTGTTATTAATTTTCTGAAAAACAATTAAATTAGGAAATTCCAACTAAAAATTAAGAACACAACTCTCCCCAAATGTCAAGTTTCTCTTCTTTATATGCATTTTGAGCATTTTATCTTTTGACTTAGAAGGCCAGGGAAGTGCCTGATTAACAATGTTTAACTTCTGCTTTAGATGACACTTTTTTTTTTTCCTTAAACTCAGGAAACATTACAATTTAAAGTACTTTCCTCCTGCAGAAGGAGTATGGAGGGAACCAAAATATTTGTTAAACTGGTTTATTCTTCTGTTAGTTCCTCAGTGAGTACCTGAACCCAATATTTTATAAGTAGGTATGCTCATGATTCTAATATTTCAGTTTTCATTGTACTGCATGAAGTTTCTATGTAGTCCTGGGAAATGGCTTCCTAGGTCATGTTTCCAATTTGCAACACCTCCAATTTTGTAGTCCCCACTGATTACAATTCAGTGCCAAGTTCTGAGGTTGGCAATACACAAGAACTCTGAACTTGATGTTTTATTTAATTTCATTCAATATTTAATGAATGCTAACAGGTATTGTACACTTACAATGCTTCTTCAACAAAGTCTAATGCTCTAATCTTTAATGCCTTCATATTTTCATTCTCCACCAGCTCCATTTTATCTTTTTCTAAAATTTTATATTGGAGTACACTTGATTAACAGTTATGTTAGTTTCAGGTGTACAACACGGTGATTCAGCTATACATATACATATATCTATTCTTTTTTTTAATATATCTATTCTTTTTCAAATTCTTTTCCCAATTAGGCTTGTTAGAGAATATTGAGCAGAGTTCCTAGTGCTATACAGTAGGTCCTTCTTGGTTATCCACTTTAAATCTAGCATTGTGTACATGTCAATCCCAAACTCCTTAACTATCCATCTTCATTTTCCCTCACTACCAGCTTAGAATCCACGTTTCACTATAACAATCATTGAGTCATTACTGTGAAAACACCTGGTATTGCATTTCCCTTTCTGTTTCCATCATCATTGCAAAAAAAACTCAGTCAGATTTTTAACTCTGATTTTGGCACATGTAAATGTCATTTGCATCTCTTCATGAATCATCTTGCATTTTGCCCATTCTTTTACTGATCACTTCTTATTTTTCTTCTTTTAAATCAACTTTTTCTCACTTTTCAGCCAATCTTCCTGCTTTACATTATTTGCAATTGTAAAATGTTGACATATTTACAGAATTATTTCAAGAAAATTAAATGATCAATTATACTGACCGAGATGAGAAGCTGAAAAGCTTAGCAGGTCTTATAAGCCATTTGAGACATGGATTTCAGCAGATGATTTGATCAACTTCTAGTATTTGACCTTCACTGTTGTCACAAACCTGATGACATCAAAAATACGATGGCAGGCTCAATAATGATACATATTATTTGTCTTCATTAAATGTATAATCAACATCAGGGAACATTTAGCATTTGACTCATTTAAAAGAGAGTTATGAGTTGATGTTCAATCTTTTAAATTCAGTTGGCTTGAATATGAAACCCCATGGTCAGAGAACAAAAAGAGGGTGAGAGTCAGTGTTCAAAAGCCTCATTGTCCCCAAATCAAGGTCACAGCCTCAGGTCCAGAGAATGGGTTATCACCAGGAAAGTGAGTTTGGCCTTTTTGCTTGGTTATACAATGGTTCTTTCTATAAGATTTTATCCAACTGGGGTTTATCTCTACATCACTCTCGACCTAAATTATTCTGTTGGAACGTTGTAAGAGGCAATATGACCTTTTAAATCTGGAGTTCCCCAATTATGTCTGTGTTAGCAACAAATATGCCTGAGTCATGGATCAAAGCCAGAGTGATGCCACTTTCTGCCTTCCTGCAATGATAGGTACACTGAGCTTCATCACCAGCTCCAGAGTCCTGACTGATGGCTTAGAGATACACAGAGGCCCAATGCCTGGGCACTTCAAATAGCCAGGATGCATTTCTTTTCATTATAAGTATATTCCAGCACATCTGAACTATTGGTATCTCTTTCTATTTCAAACAAAGGACTTTAGATACAATTAGTGCTTTTTCTTTAGTTAAAACATTGGTCAGAACATAGACACTTGAGTTCTATGTTGCACGTTGAGAGGAAGACAAAACCAAGATCTTGTTCCAAGTTTTAGAGCCTCATCCCAAAGGATAGTGCCCTGAAGGTAGAACTAGTGATTTACTCTGTATCATGGGGGTTAGAGGAGTGCCTGGTGCTTCTGAAATGTAATTATCCATTCTCTCCTCTGCATCCCTCTAACAGTGTGTTCATACTCCCATGTATTTGTTAAATCAACAAATATTTATTGAACCCCTAGAATATGCCAACAATTATTCTATGTGTAGGGGATACAGTAGTGACGAAAAAAGACAAAGTTTCTGCCCATGTGGAGTTTATAGCTTTCTTTTATTCAGAAATAAACATTTATAGACCATGCTTTAATGCTTTATGAGGACATATGTCTATTATTCAACTGTGATTACTTAAAAAACAGGGACATCACAAATTGTCACATTTCTCTTTATGATCTGGATATCAAATATGTGGTCAAAAGTAATTTGACCTCAGGGTATCAACTCTTTTGAGAGTTTTAGTTTAGCTTGTGCACAGGAGCTGGTAAGCTGGTAGGACTTTTTTCTTGGCATTCTCTTTGGATGTCAACAGGTGTGTGACAAGAATGGGTTAGAGTCAGGGAGCATTTGTCATTGAACTAAAGGTTCTAATACTGATAGACAAGTGCTAGAAGGTGATGCTCAGGTAATCTGCTGACATGAGTGCCTCACAGTCACTGATGACGGAATGGTAGGCCATTGGCAAAGATTCTCACTTCTATCCTTAGATCTCTACTCAGCACAATGACTGCGAGTAGTGTTACTGTAGGAAGATCTTAAGTTTTCTTTCTTCTTCATTTAGGTTTTCCTTCTCAGGCTTTTCTTTGTCTCCTTCAGTAATTTTTCATAATTTGATCATTTTTATTTTTAGTGGTGATGGTGAGGATGAGACAGTGAGCCACATTCTGCTGCAGGAGCTATTTGATCTTGTGATTTTTTTGCCCCCCATATCCAAACACTCCAGATAGACAGGTTTAGCTTATAGTTATGTAAGAGTACAGTGAAACCTACATTTGCCCAGAGTGTGAGGTGTATTTTTATTCTCTGGTTCCTGATGACAAGTGATGACCCTGTGCCTCCTTTGTCCCCAGTGACTGAACTAAACTAGAAAAATGATGTCATATTTTTTAAAGTCACCCTAGAGTAGCTGGGGCCCCAGCCATGCTGGAAGGAAGAAGAAGATAGGATGGGAGGAGAGGATAGCCCAGATTACAAAGGGTGTCTAGGACCAGAGTCATATGATAACATTACCCAAATTATGGGACAAAAAGCCACTGGAGAAGAGGGATATATATATAACAGTGAGTTGTAGGTGACCATTCTAAGATTTGGGGGTTGGTGATTCTATTGAGTTATCACAAGGGTGATAAGTCTGCTCACAGGGACAGAAGGGTTTGCTAAGTAGAAAAACAATAAAGGTGTGGAAGTTTATGTCTTACTATTCCACTGCAACCACCAGGGTTGAGAAGGAAGAGGGCAAGGCCACTAACTGATTTTAAGCATGAGAATGATATCATCATGCTTTAAAAGTATGTCTTGCTTCAGAGTGAAGACCTGTTGTGTGCTAGTAAATCAACTAAAGTGTTTATTAATTTCTATGATGCAAATACTTGCTCCATGGACAATTTTAAGCTACCAATGGTTTGACAATTCACTAAAAAAATCCCTGAATATTTAACAATTGGTTTTCATGAACCAGTAAGAGCTGTCTCCAATATACCGCTGGCTAGAGAGCGGAATTTTAATTATTATTGTTCTTTGTTTTTTTTAATACCTCAGGTTTAGAGGTAGGACATCCAGGTAGAAGGCTGTTGCAGTTATTCAAACAAGAGTGTATGGGTGATGGTAAATGAGGTAGTGCAGTTTTAGGGAAAGTGGGGAGAATATTTGGATCTAAAGCAAAAATAAAATGTTATAGATTAAAAGTGCCAAATTATGGAGTAACAGTATTCAAGGATGACTTCAGGGTTAAGGTTGGGTAACTGGATAGATGGTGGTCTCCTTCATTAAGATAGGAAAAAGAGGGAGAAAATTGGCTTTCTGGGATTAATAATCAAATCCACTTTGGGATATGCTGAGCTTGAGGTACTTATAAACCTCCAAGGAGATTTGTTCCACTACAGAGTTGATGATAGAACAGAGTCTCTAAAAAGTTGAGTGATGATGACACAGAAAACACAACTGTTGAATATTGTCTCATTGAAGGAGCAGGAAAGAAAGAAAGGGAAAGTGTGGATTCTAATAGCTTTGTTCTTGGCCTGGAAGAAGTTGAAAGAGTGCTTGGTTGCTGTCCTTGATTTACTGAGTAAAGTAGACTGAGGCTAAGGAATAAATAATATAGCACTGTGAAAAGACAGGTGAAATTTTAGGAATATCTACTAAGGATAATGAATAGGAGAGACACGTGAAAGAGTTTCCTAGGAAATATTAGAGACGCAAATGAAATTTAGATTTGTAGTGCTTTTTACTCAATGTTTTAAATAACTACATGCCTTTTTAGTAATCATATTACATTATATTATATTATATTATAAAATAGTCTCTAATTCACACTTTCCACTCACTCTCGTATAATCTCACAGTAAGGACAAACCACCATATGTTGAAAAAACAAACACTTTTTGCCCACAAATATTCTTTTAAAAAATTTACTTAGTTGTAATTGACATATAACATATTAGTTTCAGGTGTACCGCATAATGACTTGGAGTCTGTATATACTGTGTAACGATCACCACAATAAATCTAGTTAACATCCATCACCATACTTAGTTACAAAATTTTTTTCTTGTGATAAGAACTTTTAGGATCTACTCTCTTAGCAACTTTCAAATATACAATACAGAATTATTAACTATAGTCACTATGCTGTACATCACATCCCCATGTCTTATTTATTTTATAAATTGAAGTTTGTACTTTTTAACCCCCTTCACCCATTTTGCACCCAGGACCCCCTCCCTGGAAACCACCAATCTGTTCTCTGTATCCATGAGCTCAGTTTTTTGTTTTGGTTTGCTCTGTTTTTTAGATTTCACATTTAAGTGAGATCATACAGTATTTGTCTTTCCCTCTCTGACTTATTTCATCTAGCATAAAGCCCTCAAGGTCATTCACGTTGCTGCAAATGGCAAGATTTCCTTCTTTTTTTTTATAGCTGAATGATATTCTAGCAAACACTTTTATGGTGCTTACCTTATAAGAGTTTTATATATTATATACTCATTTAACCCTCATAGAAATCCTAAGAGGCAAGTACTATTATTATTTTTCATTTTGCAGATGAAAAAATTTAGTCATAAAAAAAAATCTAGTCATAGAGGATTAGCAATTTGTCCAATGTCATGTGACACAACCAATTACAACCAGTTCCACTGGCCCCAGATCTGATGCTTTTAATCACTTTGCCTGCCTCTCAGTGTAGACTCTCTATAGTCTATTCACAAATGTCACTTATTTTATTTTATCATTATGTAAACTATGCTAAGAGGATATAAAACAAGAAAACGTAAACCAAAAGAAGAGTGAGGCAATAAGTGAGCACATTTCTTCAGTTTTATTGATTGTAACTAGAGGAAATACTAATTGTTCAACACAGGATATAATCTCAGATGGCATAACCCGTAAGAATGGAAGAAACATCTTCTATGATGCTATCTGTGGAAGGTGTTTTACTCTCATCGAAAGTTGAGAAAAATCTATAAATTCTCTTTCATCTCAGCATAGAAGTCATTCCCAGGCAATCATGTACAACCATGGTACTTAAGGGAATCCCTGCAGGATCAGTAGCAACATGGATAAAATGTTAGGGTCATATAAGCACACATGATGAAATCTGTATCTTAAGGACTAGGTATTCTGTAATAGATTGAGATGTCTCTGAAATTAGCATGTCGTTCTATTATAAAGATATGGTCAATTCAAGTTAAGCAGAATGCAAGAGAAAAATTTGACAGTTCCCTAATGGCTCATGCATGTAAGTTTTACTAACACATAAGAACAATGGATTTTATATCACATATATTTTGTGGTCTTTATATATATCAGTATACTAACATTACAATTTATTTTTTAGATAGAGTTATAATGGCTATTAATTTCAACTCATCAATTTAAAAAACTAACAAATATTTTAAATTTTTTTTAAATTTTGACATTAAACATACTTTAAATATTTTTAAAAAGAAACAAGCAGACCAAACTGACATTAATATTTAAGATTCTAGTGGCCAGAGATAGCTGATCAACTAAGTTGCATTCCTCAGAGAATTTTTTTCTAAGTCTGGTTCATAAATCTCAAAAGGATTACAATAGCACCACACTTTGTCATATTTTAGGTTATATTAATGTTATATTTAAAAATTATATCTGACTTAGATTTAGTGTATGATTATCTATACAATTAAACTTTTGGTATCTCAGCCTATTTTTCTGTGATACCACTAAGCTTGCTGAGAGTACATCAGCTTTAGTCTCACAACTATTTAAAAGCATCAATCCAAAGAACACTGTGCTTTTCAAAATGGCCTGTGGCATCCCAGACTCATTTATATTGCATTAGCTACTAATTCAGTAATGTGCTGCTTTTTTGTTGATCTGATAACAAGAACAATGAGTTTGAAAAAAACTTTATGGTGCTTGTTTAAGGACAAAAGTTTGGTACATTTTTAAAGAGTTTTCCTACTTCTATTTTCTCAATATGTTAATCTGTACCACATGTCAATTTAGTTCAAGGTGTGCTATGAATCCAAAAATGAGTTAAATGCTGGTGATACAAAACTGGGTGAGACAGAATAAAAGTATTCCATGAGTTCATTGTGTTATAAGAAAGATAGCGTGAAGCACTCTATTGTAGAAGTATATTCATTAAACACATAGTTATTGGACACCTGCTATGCACCAGACTCATATACATAGTGTTGTCTCTGAATAATGAAATATTTAACCTTGAGAAAGTTAGGTGAGTTTTCTTGAAGAAGATGATATCTAAGCTAGGTAGTACTGCAATTAAGGGAGCAACATATGCAAAGATATAGAGATGTGAGAGAGCAAAATTTGGGAATATTTAAGTAGTTTGACATTGCTGAATGATGGAGTACGAAAAGCAGAAAGTAGATCAAGAGTCACATCATGAAGAGGTATAAAATCTTCCTTAATTATAACCATAATCACTACCTTCTGCTCTCATACCTTCTGGTATTCTCCATTCCATATCAAATCAATCCTGAATACTTACATATGAAATTTTTTGTAGAAATCTGATACTAGCCTACCCTTTCATTCTTGGTAACTCATTCTTTTACTCCAGGCAAATTAGTATTGGCTGTTCTCCTAAAATATTTAACACTCTCTCACTTTTCCTCTTCATTCATGCTATTCCCTATGCCTGAGAAGCTATGTGTATTTGTTATAATTCTATCCTTCCTTGAAGCCATAGGTCAAAAGGCACAACTGCAAAAAACATTCAAAGATTTCCCAACTGGGTATTATCTTTTGTCTTCCTGGAAACCCCTTGAGTTCTGATAATTCAAGATATTTTTCTTTTGGAAATTTCTCACAACATTAAGCTTTTAATTTGTGTGTGTTTCTGCCTCTCATAAGCTTAAAAGTTCCTTTAATGAAACAATGTGTATTATTGATCTTTTATTTCTTGCTATCTATATTAATTAGAAGAGCATAGGATATAGTAAAAAAAAAAAAAATCCCCCAAAGTAATGCCTCTACTCAATAGAAGCTTATTTCATGCCTGTGGAAAGTCCTGGGCAAGTGTACAGGTTAGCTTGTACACATTTAGGAACCCAGGCTGTCAGAGATTCTGCAATTTTCACCAAAGTACTTTCCAAAGCTAACATTGGCATTGACATTCCAGCCAGCCGAAAGGGAGAATGAGCATGGGATGTGAAGAAGTTTTTATAGAACTGGCATACCTCACATATATTCCCTTAGCTGTAGTTTTGTCATTATGGCTACACTTAACAGAAAACGAGTCATACATTTCTAGTCTACATAATTTGGGTATTCACCTACTAATCTCTGCCATGTTGGGTGGTTATAACACCTTACATATAATATTAGCCAATAGTTATAGAGCATTTATTATGTCAGTTTTTCCTAAGTGACTTACATGTGTTAACTTATTTACAAAACCTTATAAATGTAGGTGCTCTCATATCTCTTATAGTTGAAGAGACTGAAAAAGAGGAAGTTTAAAAAAACTGTATGAAGTTCACATAGCTAGTATGTGGTAAAGCAAGGGCTTGATCCCAGAGTCTGTATGCCATACTGCCTTTAGGTGACTAAACTCTCAATAGATGTCCACTGAATTAATACAATGTAGGTATTTCAAGTAACTAATCAGCTCCAGGACTCAGGGTTGAAACACTAACATTCACATTTCAATTTCCATACATGCAAAATGGAGAAATGGTTTATTTGAGCAAACCTCAAGAAAAATGTTAGGGGTCTCCTTGTAAAATGTTTACAAAGCACTTTTAAAAGGACATTATGGAATGGTTTATAGTATCAGATTGAGTTTCATCATCAGCATATTACATGGAGATTTTAGGCAATAGGCCATTTTTCATATTTCATTATTCACTATAATTCTTAATCAATAGATGAAACTCTACAAAAAATATAAAGGCAGTTTACCTACCCTTCATTTAAAACACTGCCTGGAGGTGACTGGTAGGCCAGACATCCCGGAGACGCTGTATTGATAGCCAAGCCTCTGAGTGAATCAATGAATTTGTGCCTTGAAACCAGTTCAAAAAACATTTTACCAATTCATTGAAGAATACTGAAGGTAAAAGTGTAATGGAAAGGCCTTTAGTGAGTGGGGTCATCCATTCTTATAGTTTGTTTTTATTTTTATTTTATTTATTTTTTTTTTTTTGCGGTATGCGAGCCTCTCACTGCTGTGGCCTCTCCCATTGCGGAGCACAGGCTCCGGACGCGCAGGCTCAGCGGTCATGGCTCACAGGCCCAGCCGCTCCGCGGCATGTGGGATCTTCCCGGACCAGGGCACGAACCCGTGTCCCCTGCATCGGCAGGCGGACTCTCAACCACCGCGCCACCAGGGAAGCCCTGTTTTTATTTTTTAATAAAAGGTATCCAATATGTCTTAACAGGTCATCACTTTTTTAGTTTGCTTCAGTCTTAGACTCTATTCTGTGTGATCCCCTCTACCAAGAAAAGCATTTATTGAGTTCACTTCAGCAGCCAACTGCAAACTTGGAGACTCCTGACTCAATCAACCAAATCCAAAGCATTTTGCAAAGCATTAACCCTGATGTTTCTTAAGTTTTCCCTTTATTAATTGAGGGAAGTGTATTTATTGCTTCATAGGCATGACTTAAATATTAAGATTGGGTTTAGTATGGCTATTTTTATTATACAGATATACAGTAGTGACTGCCACCTTTCGAGTT
Organism: Orcinus orca; assembly: GCF_937001465.1. Lineage (NCBI taxonomy): Eukaryota > Metazoa > Chordata > Mammalia > Artiodactyla > Delphinidae > Orcinus > Orcinus orca. The sequence continues at coordinate 75,055,154 of NC_064562.1, forward strand.
CCTAACAACTATACCACATTCTTTTGATAACGATACTTCAGTTTTCATCTAGGGTACTACCCATTCTTCCATCCTTGATTGAGGTAGGTTTTTATCTTATAGGTTGCCCTATACCCGGGTCTAGACAGAGAATCACATTGTTTGGTTCAGAGATGGTCCAAGAGAATTCATGAGATTTGGAATAAGGGTGCAGATACAGATGGACAAACTCTTTTCTGCTGAATTGAAGCTGGGAAGATGGGAAGCTGGCATTACTACAGCCATGTCTCTTTAATTCACCCATTAACTTATTTACTCACTCAACAAAATGTTATGCAACACCTACCATGTGTCTAGCACAGGCACTTAGGATACAGAAATAAACAAAATGGACAAAAATCCTGATCAGTTAGGTAAGAGTCAGCCTGGGAATGGAGGTAACACAGATGAAGTAGAGCTGAGAAATTAGGGGATTAGCATTTTTTGACATTTTTTGTGTCCCAGGATCAAGCCTACTTTAGAAGTTCATACTGGCAGGAAAATTCTATTTCACAAGGCAATACATTTCCTTCTTAAGTTAGTATAGGTTAAATCTGTAACTTGTATTCAAATATTGTTTACTTTGTTGGATTATGCAATTAAGATATGCTATCACAGAAAGTACAGAAAAGTTTAAAGTAAATAAAAATCACTTCTAATGCTGCAATCAACTGATACTCTGGTGTATTTACTTCCAAGAAGTATATTTAAATAAATAGATACTTATTAAATATTTTTAAATGACTTCTCACGTAAAGTATAAATGCTTATTTTTATCACATACTCCTACGTTTTGAGCATTTTCTTTTTTTATTGTAAGAAAATGAGATTTTAATGCCCCCCTCATCATTCTGTCATAAAGTTCCCCTAGCATGGACATTTAGATCGTTTTTAATTTTCATCATTTTAAACTACTACTACGGTCTTTCTTACACCGTCTGTTTTTCTGCATCTCTAATTATTTAATAATGAAAATTTCCAGAAACTTATTTTTAAAATGTGAAGGGTATTTTGTCTTAAATTCATGTCTTAGTTTATTACTAAATAAATTGTCTTTTGCGTTCTCTCCTCATTTTTCCAGTGACATGCTTTCTTTTTCATTTTGTATTCTGTGCATAATTAAATTAACCTTTGTTTCTCATATTCACTGCCAATATTTCTCTCAATTTTTTGTCTCCAATCTTATAGAAGAGGTTGTAGGGGAACAAAAAAGGGCTTACATTTGCATAGTGACAAAATTTACTTTTCTTTGTGATTTGTTGCAGTGACTTTTTGTTCAAAAAAGTCCATGCCATTTTTAAATCATTTAGATAGTGTTTAAATAGACCCTCAACTAATCCTTTAGTATATGTGATATCAATTTCTAGGTTTAGTTTGTTAATCAATCTGGAACTAAATTTGAATTGTGTAAGGCAAAACTTGCGCTTTTTGTTTTTTTATTTATTGTCCACCAAATCATTTATTGCTTAACATATTTTCCTTATTGATTTTGATGATTCATTTATTGTATAATCACTTAGATATAACAAAAAATTTTTCTGTCATTGATTCTGGCTTTTTGCATCTATTTACAGACTTTTCTCTACTGTATTAATATCTCTAGATATGTCTTAATATCTAGTACAATACCTATATCACTTTTCTTTTTTGAATACTTTCTATCTATTCTTAACTATTTATGTTTACAGGAACACTTTAGAATCATGTTTTAAAAGTTTCATAAAAATTCCCTTAGTACTTTGATTGGGATTTATAAAATACTACATGTTCGTGAAGAAAACATTTCATACCTTTCCTGAAACATGATGTGTATCTCCATATATTTATATCTTCTATGATATATTTATGTATATATTTTTATATGGATGTATGTATTTAGGTTTCTTTGTTAATATCCAGTATATTTTTCTTTCCTATCAGTAAGAATAGAGTACAGGAAAATATTGCCCCTTAGATATTTCAATTACTAGGAATTTTATACATATAATTAATTGCTTAGAGCATGACTGGAAGGGCTGGAGGAGTGAGAATTAGGGGGCCACCTGATTTCAAGAACACTCCCATGCCTGCAACCCAGAGATCAGGAAACTGCTGCTACCTTTGTCTATAACTACCTCTGTTTCCTGTGAAGGTTTGGCCATGAGACACGGAGTACGACCACTAAAATTATCTCTCAGTACTCTTGTCACTATGATATTGCTTGTCATCAGAAGGAACGCCTGGAAGAGGGCTTCTGCTTGATTTCTGTCTTCCAAATCTGACTGGAATGCAGTTAATCAGTGAAATCAATTTTACCTCCAAAACCTTAGCTTCAAAGTAGTGTAGGAAATGTAGTTTTTACGTTGTGAGTATCTACAGAATTGTGAGTGAGTCAATATGTAAGATCAACCATAATGATCTTTCCCATTAGGCCTTTGACAAGTTACTTATGATGCATGGCAAATCTGTTTGAATATTTCTCCTGTTGTCTCTATTTTAATTCAAGTTGGTTTTATGCAACACAATTTATAAAAAACAATATAAATAATTTATAATTATGAAAGAGTATTTGCACATGAAACCTACTAAATTTAGGTTAATTTATAATTTAGACTATAAATATGTAATTTAGGTTAATAAAGCATGGCAAATTATAACATCAAAAATGTAAGAGTGAAGTCAAAATGGGATTCATGATTGGTACTTATTTGATAGATTTCATTCTCTTCTTTTTCATTTTTCTTTTCCTCTTGACCTGAAAACTGGTTATTTGTATTCTTGACTGTGTGGTATACGAGGGGACTTTGTTGCTGTTGTTGTTTTTTCATCTGCTGTGTTCTTATCTGGTTTAGTTTACTGTGAGTCTTGAAAGACATCAATAATGAATTTGATAACGTTTTTCCTACACATTGATTTGATATCCCAGAAACCAAATTATCTTTTATTGTCAATACAATGAATACTCTAAATGTGACCGGGTTACATAAATTCTGCTTCAGCAAATGATTGGCTTGTAGATGATTTACTCAAGTAAGTGTTAAAATGTTTTAAAATTTGTATTTTGTTAATTAAAAAAAGAAATAGTGTTAATATATCTTTTTTGAGAAGGCTTTTATTTTTCAAGCTAATATATAATATAAAAGTTAGGAAAAATATTGTGATAGAGCATTGCTCCTATATTTTCATACTTCTACATTTTAAAAATACACATTTTAAAAATGAGTGTTACAAGGAAGCATTCTATCCTGATATTTATTATTGACCATTCTTTATAGTGGTTGATGTTGTGATGGAGAGTGAATTTAGAACCTGCTATTACCAGTAATTTCCCTGGTTCTCTGCTATACCCCTGCTTTCAATTCACACTGTGATCAACAAACAAAAAAAAAGCAAGGATGGCACCAACTATCAACTTAAAAGAATTTCCTTTTATGAAAATGCCTCTGTCTTCTTAGTGTGTCATTTTATTTTGTAATATTTATGTGAGTAATGCAAGTAATATCCGGATACTGTTCAGTGTTCTGTAGAATTTCAGTATAGTTCAGTGCAGCATCCTTATAATACAGTAATATTTGATGAGGTGTGATGATTTAGTGTTTGTAATTTTACTGTCAGATGGAAAAGTTTACCAGTGGAAGGCTCGGTTTTTAACTTATTAATGATGTGCTTCAGAAGGTATTGTCTTGATTATATATGACAGCTGGATATTTTTATGTATAGTTATGTGTGTGAATCCACAATTATAATCCTTTACCCAGGCATTGCCTTTATTTATTACCATTCCTATTTTCTTATTCCTAACCATCAGTCCTCTGTTCTGTTTATTTTAGTCTTTTCTGAGTCAAACACCCTAGCAACTTCAAGGGACAATACCATGACAACTGGGTGTGTAGAGTTCAAGTGTAAACTGAGCTGAAAGTTTATAAATCAAATCCCCACCTAAATACATTGCTCACAATTGTTTTGTTTTTCCCTTATTCCCTTTTGTTTGCACTTTCTGAATTTGAAGAAGACTGTACACATGTTGATTTGTGACTATGAATGTCAGAACTTTATGTAGATATAGTAGCTAAAGTTCACTCAGTGGTATTATGTTTGTACTACAGAGAAAACCAACTGGGAGTCAGTAAATTGAATTTCTAGCTTCCTCTGATGTGTCGAACTGAAAGAAGCTGTGTTTTCTTTTCTACCTCTCATATTGAAAAGACAGTTAGAGCTGGAGGGAGAATACTGTTGAGATTAATACTGTGATTGAATATGACAATTACATACAAGTTGAAGACAAAGGGGTTTTCTAAAGAGGAAAAAAATTGTAGAGTAAGCCTTCATGATGGGAAATATAGATGGAGCCCTAGAGGTTTTCTATGCGAAGAGAAAACGATTAAATAATACACTTAGCACAAACCTGCTCTAGCTCCTGGATAATCAATTGATTTAAACAAAAGACAACTAATCAAAGAACTAAAGCTTTAAGATAGATTCCTACATATAAATCCTAGCTTGATATATAGCTCTGTTTCCATATGTAGTTTACTATGATTAAGGTTCTTATATTAATGAAATATTTACTGAAAATTCACTAACACAAGTACTTACTGATCTAGGAGCTGAGAATACGATATTGAAAAACAGACAAAAATCAATATTGCTGGTCTTGTAGAATTTGTATTTTAGTGGATTTCAAGTGCCATATGTTAAGAGTTCCAAGATCAAAAATTCTGAGACTCTACATGTTGAAATTATAATAGAAAAATGGACAAAAACTTGAATATTCACCTCACAATAAAGTCACAAATGGCCAATAAATACGTGAAAACATATTCATCTTCGTTAGCCATCATGAGGTAATTTCAGCTGTATAGTATATAAAGTCAGGCAAAGCCACTCTATGTTGCTATAAGTAAGTCTGCAGTTATCCTTAGAGGCAGGGGTATTGTGACTGGAAGGGAACATGAGGGGTACTGCTTGGGTGCAAGTGATGTTAGGGTTTTTCACGTATGGATTTTATACAGTCCTTCACAGTTTGTAAAATTGTACTCACATGAAACATTTACTTTTCTATATGTATATTATATTTCTATTAAAAAATCTGACTATATCCTGACTATATCCTACTGAGTTCAGACCATTCAATTAACTGGTTACAATTTCTTTTTCCCCATTAAAAATGGAGATAATTCAAGATCTGGGGTAAGCTTGTGACAGACTTATAAATCCTCATTGTTTTATGAATATTGACAATCATGATTCTAAACATAATGACAGGACTGTTGAGCTCTTAAAATGTTTTCATCTAAATATTAACCACCTAGAAAGACTAGTAGTAATAATGAAAAAATGTTGTAAATCCCAAGAAGTTAAAGTTCACTATATTTTTAGCAGAGGTAGTGATAATTAACATTATATAGGAAATTATTTATATGAAAATAAAAATGGAAAGTATGTGAATATCTTTGGATATTTTGGAAGAAAGGTCTAACCTAGAGGGGCTTTGAAAATACACAGTTCTAGTTCTAATCTGGCTGTGCCACCAGATAGTTGTGTAGTTCTTAGTAAGCTATTAAACCATCTGAACCTTTGTTTCCTGTAAGGTATGTATTAGAATGACTATATCATGAGGGACACATAACAGACAATCTGTTAGATCTAGGAAGGCTGTATTGTACTGATTCACTTCTGCATGTCTTGAGAGCAGTTTTTTTTTTTTGCCTGGTAAACAGTAGCCCTACTAAATTAATATTTGGGAAATAAGTGAAAATTGCATATAGGTGTTCCACAAATGGTTTATTATATATATCATATTTTAGATTTATATATCTTCTTGAATCCTAACTGACTGTTCTCTGAAGAATGTATTAACACTTCCAGCTATAATAATCCAATTTCTCAAAATTAGTGTGCAGAATCACTACTCCAACTAAAGACGTCTCATACCAAATTTATACTTTTCTGACTCTAGAGTAGCGAAATGGATAGTTGTTGTAAATATGTGGAAAGAAACACAGTCTTGTGGACTTTTAGGGCTATGAACGGTCTTCATGAATATTTATTCAATTCTCTGACTGTCAAGCATTCTTGTCAAACTTTTCTTGAATATATCCAGTACCAGGGAGTCTCCTTCCACCAGTGGGTACTCCCTCTGTACATCCACCACTACAGCTGTTAAATATTCTTCATATTGATTTCAAAACAGCCTCCAAAATAAATTATACACTCTGGAGCAACAAAGAATAAATCATATTCACTTCTACATGACAATCTTTCAACAATTTAAATACAGCTAAATCTTCATTGGTAAGAATTTCTAGATTGCTCACTGTACCGTTTGCCTACCTTTGATTTTGTATTTATCAGAACAGTGGTTCCCAGGCAGGAATAAAGACGTAGACATAGAGAATGGACTTGAGGACACGGGGTGGGGGGTGGGAGGGGGAAACTAGGGCGAAGTGAGAGAGTGGCATGGACACATATACACTACCAAATGTAAAATAGATAGCTAGTGGGAAGCAGCTGCATAGCACAGGGAGATCAGCTCGGTGCTTTGCGACCACCTACAGGGGTGGGAGGGAGACGCAAGAGGGAGGGGCTATGAGGATATATGTATGCCTATGGCTGATTCACTTTGTTGTACAACAGAAACTAACACAGCATTGTGAAGCAATTATACTCTAATAAAGATGTATTAAACATTTTTTTAAAGAATATACTAAGACTTCTAAAAAATATTCTTATCTGAGCTTAGTCTTATCTTTGGTTCAGCCTATAATTCCTTTGATATTTTTAGTAGCCACATAGCAATATGGATCTATATTATCTGCATTATAGGATTTCTTTCTCAAACCTTGTTAAGAGACAATTCACATAGGTTCTACTAGGATTATAAGTTCCACAGTATTATTTAAGAAAAAAAGAGAAATTAAAAAGATTTTTATACCACCTTCACCCGTTTCACCTACCTCCTACCCCCTGCCTCTGACAACCACCAATCTGCTCTCTGTTTCTAAGATCTTTTTTTTTTTTTTTTAGATTCCACATATATGTGAGATCATACAGTATTTGTCTTTTCTCTGTCTCACTTCACCTAGCATAATGCTCTCAATGTCCATCCTTTCTTCAGTTAAGTAATAGTCCATTGTATATATACCATGTTTTCTTTATCCATTCATCCATCAGTGGAGACTTAGGTTGTTTCCATGTCTTGGCTGTTGTAAATAATACTACAGTGAACATGGGGATGTGCATTTTTTTTCAAGTTTGTGTTTTTGTTTTCTTGAGATGAATACCCAGGCATGGAATTGCTGGATTATATGGTAGTTCTATTTTTAATTCTTTGAAAACCTCCAGATTGTTTTCCACAGTGGCTACACCAATTTATATTCCCCCAAACAGTACACAAGTGTTTCCTTTTCTCCACATCCATGCCAGCATTTGTTATTTCTTAGCTTTTCAATAATAGCAATTCTAACAGGTTTGTAGTGATATCTCATTGTGGTTTAGATTTGCATTTCCCTAATGATTAGTGATGTTGAGCATCTTTTCATATACCTATTGACCATTTATATGTCTTTCTTGGTAAAATGTCTGTTCAGATGAAAAAAATGTTAATATTCAAATTCATACTTTTTGTGAAAATCATAATGGTTGCATTCATTCATTAAACAAATATTTAATGATTGTCTATTATGTCAGCACTTTTCTGGTGCTGGGGATACAGAAGTGAGTAAAATAAAGATCCCTGCCACCAAAGAACTTGTATTCTACTTAAGGAAAGCATCATCTAAGACATAAAATGGTGAATTGTCATGTACTTTTTCAGAACTATACATTTTTTATGATTAATTTTAGTGGTCTAAGCATCAATTATTAGCTATTATAGTTAATAAAAGAATGCTCTGATATTTAATGAAGGTTATTAAGAATCATGCTTTAGTGAGCAGAGTCCAATGAGTTAATAGCTTTATATTGTTTCTAGTCAAATAAACTTTTTATGTAATTTCATTATTCTTTGAGAAGAACTATAATTAAAATTCCAATTTTCATACTCTCCAAATAATGTTGATTCTGGAGTGGGTGGAAATCCTTGTGAATTCCATTTAAAATAAAATGGAAAATTATTTCAATGATTCTTCTGAATTAAGTCAAGAATGAGGGCATATATTTAACGTTAAATGAGAATAAGGAGAGACACCATACCTCCAAGCATCATTATTTGAATTTGTACCCAGCAAAACTATGACAGGTTAATTTAGTATAATATAAAATTCTAGTTATTATTCTAGTTAGGGTATAACTTCTCATAAATGAGAAATGTGAATACATGTGTAATGGTAGTGAGACTATAAACTTTACATACTATTTTAAGACTGTATTTATCCCAAAATATCAGGAGGAAGAGGAGGCTTATCCAAAGGTATAGGCACATGAAAATACTTCCTACTTTGAATAAATAGTTAAGTCACAAGTGAGGTAATTATTTGACTGTCAAATTAAGTAGATTACAAAGGTTAATGACTCTTACTAACTTCAGTCACCACTACATGTTTAAAAATAACATACCATGTTTGAATGAAGTAATATATGAAATACAACCCTTTAGTACTATGAAATGCAAAAACACACAGCAAATAACAGATTGTGAGTGAGTTATAGTTCCAATTGCTGCCTAAGCACAATTCTTTTTCTCTGAATACTAAGCTTGTTCATCGTTCAAAATCAGTTCCCCAACAATTGGCACATGCATTCTATTTTTATTTTAGTTGTACATCTAATAGCATATCTGTTAATATCCTCAGAGGGAGGGGGAGAATGAAGGTGGGGGAGAAAGAGGGAGGGAGGAGGGAGAGAGGGAGGGAAGAAGGGAGATCTCTGGTGTCCCTTCTTTATAAGGATACTAGTCCTATCAGATTAAGGCCCTATTCTTATGACGTTTTTTTAACCTTAAGTACCTGCATAAAGACCCTATTTCCAAATGCAGTCACATTGGGGGTTAGGGGCTTCAACATATGAATCTGCAAGAAGGGTACACTCAGTCCATAATAGATTGTTTAAATAATATTAAAACAATTTTAATTTTAAAATAGTTTAGGTATATAGAAAAATTGTGGAGATACTTACAGAGTATTCCCATATGCCCCTCACTCAGTTTCCCCTATTATTAACATCTTACATTAGTATGATACATTCATTACAATTAATGAATCAATGTTCATACATTATCATTAACTAAAGCCCATAATTTACTCAGATTTCTTTAGTTTTTACCTACTGTTTTTCCTCCTCTGTCTATGTCTCTCCTTCTCTCCTTCTTTTCCTTCCATCCTTTCTTCTTTTTGGTCTCATTGTCTCATTCAGGACATCACATTACGTTTGGTAGTCATTTCTCATGAGTCTCCTATCGGCTGTGGCTCTTTCTCAGATTTTCCTTGTTTTGGAGGATTTTTAGCCTTTTCAGAAGCACTAATTAGGTGTTTTGTAGAATCAATTGAAATTTGTCAGATGTTTATCTCGTAATTGGTCTGGGTTATGCATTTTTGAGAAGAAGACCACAGAGGTAAAGTGTTGTTTCCGTCACATCATATCAAGCATATATACTGTCACAGTGACATCACTGTTGTTGTGAACCTTGATGGCCTGGCTGTGGTAGTGCTTGTCAGGTTTCTCCACTGTGAAATTACCCTTTTGCCCCCATTTTTTTCATGCTGTATTCTCTGGGAAGAAGTAATTATTCACTGCTCACACCTAAGGAGTGGGAGTAATGCTCCATCTCCTTCAGGTAAGAATATCTACATAAATTATTTAGAATTCTTCTGTACTGGAAATTTGTTTGACAAATATTTATTTAATCATTTATACCAGTATATACTCATGGGTAATTATTTCATACTTTGGGTTATAACCTAATACTACCTTATTTTCTTTCACACTTTCTTATAGCGTTGGCCATTGGGAGCTCTTTCACTTGGCTCTTGTACCTTTTTGGCATACTCCCGTTATTCTGCTCTTTTTTAAACATTTAATTGTTTCAGCAATTTCTTATTCCCTGGCACTACAAGATGCTTTAGGCTCATCTTATATATTTCCTGCCCTCATCTTAAAACCAGCCATTTTTCCGAGGAGACTTGGTTCCTTTTATTGGAAAATCATATTAGAAATCAAGATCTGGGTGTTACGTGTGCTCATTACTACTGGGATGTTGTTGCTTCTAGGTCCTGTCACCTGACAGAGTAAGGAGACATATTTGTGTATATAATAATACACATCTAAAAATATCTATAGGTGTATATTAATAAACAAAGTTCATATTGATGCCTCCAATTTTAATCAGTTACCACATGGATCTTTCCCACTATGTGTAACTTCCCACTACAACAGTGAGAAACCTTGTTCCCATCATTTGCTATCCATTAACTTAATTATTACATGCCAGTATACATGTATAAAAATATCATACCTCTGTAGTTTATCATCAACAGGACAGTGCTTATGTACAGTTCCTTTTGGCTTTGTTTTAAAGATTCTACTGATTTTCAAAATTATTTAGGTTATCAACCTTTCTTCCCACCATGTGAGGGACGTTTTATATGTTTATAATACAGTCAAATTGTCTTGTTATGGTCTAGAGTATATCCTGGGGTCCTCCAGTCTCCTGAATGACTTTTTTTTTTTAACATCTTTATTGGAGTATAATTGCTTTACAATGGTGTGTTAGTGTCTGCTTTATAACAAAGTAAATCAGCTATACATATACATATATCCCCATATCTCCTCCCTCTTGCGTCTCCCTCCTACCCTCCTTATCCCATCCTTCTAGGTGGTCACAAAGCACAGAGCTGATCTCCCTATGCTATGTGGCTGCTTCCCACTAGCAATTTATTTTACATTTGGTAGTGAATATATGTCCATGCCACTCTCTCACTTCGTCCCAACTTACACTTCCCTCTCCCCATGTCCTCAAGTCCATTCTCTACATCTGCATCTTTATTCCTGTCCAGCCCCTAGGTTCTTCAGAACCTTTTTTCTTTTTTTAGATTCCATATATATATGTTAGCATACAGTATTTGCTTTTCTCTTTCTGGCTTACTTCACTCTGTATGACACACTCTAGGTCCATCCATTTGACTACAAATAACTCAATTTTGTTTCTTTTTATGGCTGAGTAACATTCCATTGTATATATGTGCCACATCTTCTTTATCCATTCATCTGTCAATGGACACTTAGATTGCTTCCATGTCCTGGATATTGTAAATAGAGCTGCAGTGAACATTGTGGTACATGACTCTTTTTGAATTATGGTTTTCTCAGGGTATAGCCCAATAATGGATTTGCTGGGTCATATGGTAGTTCTATTTTTAGTTTTTTAGTAACCTCCATACTGTTCTCCATAGTGGCTGTACCAATTTATATTCCCACCAACAGTGCAAGAGTGTTCCCTTTTCTCTGCACCTTCTCCAGCATTTATTGTTTGTAGATTTTTTGATGATGGCCATTCTGACTGGAGTGAGGTGATACCTCATTATAGTTTTGATTTGCATTTCTCTAATTATTAGTGATGCTGAGCATTATTTCATGTGTTTGTTGGTAACATGTATATCTTTTTTGGAGAAATGTCTATTTAGGTCTTCTGCCCATTTTTGGATTGGGTTGTTTGTTTTTTTGATATTGAGCTGCTTGTAAATTTTGGAGATTAATCCTTTGTCAGTTGCTTCATTTGCAAATATTTTCTCCCATTCTGAGGGTTCTCTTTTCGTCTTATTTATGTTTTCCTTTGCTGTGAAAAACCTTTTAAGTTTCATTAGATCCTATTTGTTTATTTTTGTTTTTATTTCCATTTCTCTAGGAGGTGGGTCAAAAAGGATCATGCTGTGATTTATGGCATACAGTGTTCTGTCTATGTTTTCTTTTAAGAGTTTTTTTTGTGTCTGGCCTTACATTTAGGTCTTTAATCCATTCTGAGTTTATTTTTGTATATGGAGTTAGGGAGTGTTCTAATTTCATTCTTTTACGTGTAGCTGTCCAGTTTCCCAGCACCACTTATTGAACAGGCTGTCTTTCTCCATTGTATATTCTTGCCTCCTTTATCAAAAATAAGGTGACGATATATGTGTGGGTTTATCTCTGGGTTTTGTATCCTGTTTCTATTGATCTGTATTTCTGTTTTTGTGCCAGTACCATACTGTCTTGATTACTGTAGCTTTGTAGTATAGTCTGAAGTCCAGGAGCCTGATTCCTCCAGCTCCATTTCTCTTTCTCAAGATTGCTTTGGCAATTCGGGGTCGTTTGTGTTTCCATACAAATTGTGAAATTTTTGTTCTAGTTCTGTGAAAAATACCATTGGTAATTTGATAGGGATTGCATTGAAACTGTAGATCTCTTTGGGTAGTATAGTCATTTTCACAGTGTTGATTCTTCCAGTCCAAGAACATGGTATATCTCTCTATCTGTTTGTATCATCTTTAATTTCTTTCATCAGTGTCTTATAATTTTCTGCATACAGGTCCTTTGTCTCCTTAGGTAGGTTTATTCCTAGGTATTTTATTCTTTTTGTTGCAATGGTAAATGGGACTGTTTCCTTAATTTCTCTTTCAGATCTTTCATTGTTATTGTATAGGAATGCAAGAGATTTCTGTGTATTAAGTTTGTATCCTGCTACTTTACCAAATTCGTTGGTTAGCTGTAGTAGTTTTCTGGTAGCATCTTTAGGATTCTCTATTTACAGTGTCATGTCATCTGCAAACAGTGACAGTTTTACTTCTTCTTTTCCGATTTGGAATCCTTTTATTTATTTTTCCTCTCTGATTGCTGTGGCTAAACCTTCCAAAACTATGTTGAATAACAGTGCTGAGAGTGGAAACCTTGTCTTTTTCCTGGTATTAGAGGAAAAGTTTTCAGTTTTTCACCATTGAGAATGATGTTGGCTGTGGGTTTGTCATATATGGCCTTTATTATGTTGAGGTAAGTTCCCTCTATGCCTACTTTCCAGAGTATTTTTATCATAAATGGGTGTTGAATTTTGTCAAAAGCTTTCTCTGCATCTATTGAGATGATCATGTGGTTTTTCTCCTTCAGTTTGTTAATATGGTGTATCACGTTGATTGAGTTACGTATATTGCAGAATCCTTGCATTCCTGGGATAAACCCCACTTGATCATTGTGTATGGTCCTTTTAATGTGTTGTTGGATTCTGTTTGCTAATATTTTATGGAGGAATTTTGCATCTATGTTCATCAGTGATATTGGCCTGTAGTTTTCTTTCTTTGTGACATCTTTGTCTAGTTTTGGTATCAGGGTGATGGTTGCCTCATAGATTGAGTTTGGGAGTGCTTCTCCTTCCGGTATATTTAGGAAGAGTTTGAGAAGGTAGGTCTTAGCTCTTCTCTAAATGTTTGATAGAATACGCCTGTGATGCCATCTGGTCCCGGGCTTTTGTTTGTTGGAAGATTTTTAATCACAGTCTCAATTTCAGTGCTTGTGATTGGTCTGTTCATATTTTCTATTTCTTCTTGGTTCAGTCTCGGAAGGTTGTACTTTTCTAAGAATTTGTCGACTTCTTCCAGGTTGTCCATTTTATTGGCATATAGTTGCTTTTAGTAAACTCTCATGGTCCTCTGTATTTCTGCGGTGTCAGTTGTTAGTTCTCCTTTTTCATTTCTAATTCTATTGATTTGAGTCTTCTCCCGTTTTTTCTTGATGAATCTGGCTAATGGTTTATCAATTTTGTTTATCTTCTCCAAGAACCAACTTTTAGTTTTATTGATCTTTGCTATTGTTTCCTTCATTTCTTTTTCATTAATTTCTGATCTGATCTTCATGATTTCTTTCCTTCTGCTAACTTTGCTGTTTTTTGTTCTTGTTTCTCTAATTGCTTTAGGTGTAAGTTCTGGTTGTTTATTTGAGACGTTTCTTGTTTCTTGAGGTAGGATTGTATTGTTATACACTTCCCTCTTAGAACTGCTTTTGCTGCATCCATAGGTTTTGGGTCATCATGTTTTCATTGTCATTTCTTTCTAGGTATTCTCTGATTTCCTTTTTGATTTCTTCAGTGATCTCTTGGTCATTTAGTTGTGTATTGTTTAGCCTCCATGTCTTTGTATTTTTTTACAGATTTTTTCCTGTATTTGATATCTAGTCTCATAGCATTGTGGTTGGAAAAAATACTTGATATGATTTCAATTTTCTTAATTTTACCAAGGCTTGATTTGTGATGCAAGATATGATCTATCCTGGAGAATGTTCCATGAGCACTTGAGAAGAAAGTGTATTCTGTTGTTTTTGGAAGGATTGTCCTATAAATATCAATTAAGTCCATCTTGTTTAATGTATCATTTAAAGCTTGTGTTTCCTTATTAATTTTCATTTTGGATGATCTGTGCATTGGTGAAAGTGGGGTGTTAAAGTCCTCTACTATGATTGTGTTTCTGTCGATTTCCCCTTTTACAGCTGTTAGCATTTGCCTTATGTATTGTGGTGCTCCTCTGTTGGGTGCATAAATGGTTACAACTGTTATATGTTCTTCTTGGATTAATCCCTTGATCATTATGTAGTGTCCTTTTTGTCTGTTGTAATAGTCTTAATTTTAAGGTCTATTTTATGTGATATGAGAATTGCTACTCCAGCTTTCTTTTGATTTACATTTGCATGGAATATCTTTTTCCATCTCTTCACTTTCAGTCTGTATGTGTCCCGAGGTCTGAAGTGGGTCTCTTGTAGACAGCATATATACGGGTCTTGTTTTTGTATCTATTTAGCCAGTCTATGTCTTTTGATTGGAGCATTTAATCCATTTACATTTAAGGGAGTTATCAATATGTATGTTCCTATTCTCACTTTCTTACTTGTTTTGGGTTTGTTATTGTAGGTCTTTTCCTTCTCTTGTGTTTTCTGCCTAGAGAAGTTTCTTTAGCATTTGTTGTAAAGCTGGTTTGGTGGCGCTGAATTCTCTTCTCTTTTGATTGTCTGTAAAGGTTTTAATTTCTCTGTTGAATCTGAATGAGATCCTTGCTGGGTAGAGTAATCTTGGTTGTAGTTTTTACCCATTCATAACTTTAAATATGTCCTGCCATTCCCTTCTGGCTTGCAGAGTTTCTGCTGAAAGATCAGCTGTTAAACTTATAGGGATTCCCTTGTTTTTTATTTTTATTTTTTTTCCTTGCTGCTTTTAATATTTTTTCTTTGTATTTAATTTTTGATAGTTTGATTAATATGTTTCTTGGCGTGTTTCTCCTTGGATTTATCCTGTATTCAACTTTCTGCACTTCCTGTAGTTGATTGACTATTTCCTTTCCCATATTAGGGAAGTTTTCAATTATAATCTCTTCAAATAGTTTCTCAGCCCCTTTCTTTTCTCATCTTCTTCTAGGACCCCTATAATTCAAAGGTTGGTGTTGTCCCAGAGGTCTCTGAGACTGTCCTCAATTCTTTTCCTTCTTTTTTCTTTATTCTGCTCTACCATAGTTATTTCCACTATTTTATCTTCCAGGTCACTTATCCGTTCTTCTGCCTCAGTTATTCTGCTATTGATCCCTTCTAGAGAATTTTTAATTTCATTTATGGTGTTGTTCATCACTGTTTGTTTGCTCTTTAGTTCTTCCAGGTCCTTGTTAAATGTTTCTTGAATTTTCTCTATTCTATTTCCAAGATTTTGGATCATCTTTACTATCATTATTCTGAATTCTTTTTCAGGTAGAGTGCCTATTTCCTCTTCATTTGTTTGGTCTGGTGGATTTTTACCTTGCTCCTTCATCTGCTGTGTGTTTCTGTCTTCTAATTTGCTTAACTTACTGTGTTTGGGGTTTCCTTTTCACAGGCTGCGAGTTCGTAGTTCCTGTTGTTTTTGGTGTCTGCCCCCAGTTGGTAAGGTATGTTCAGTGGGTTGTGTAGGCTTCCTGGTGGAGGGGACTGGTGTTTGTATTCTGGTGGAAGAGGCTGGATCTTGTGTTTCTGGTGGGTAGGATCGCATCTTTGTGTGTGTTTTGGGCTGTCTGTGACCTTATTGTGACTTTAGGCAGCCTCTCTTCTAATGGGTGTGGTTGTGTTCCTGTCTTGCTAGTTGTTTGGCATAAGGTGTCCAGCACTGTAGCTTGCTGGTCGTTGAGAGGAGCTGGGTCTTAGCATTGAGATGGAGATCTCTGGGAGAGCTTTCATCGTTTGATATTATGTGTAGCTGAGAGGTCTCTGGTGGACCAATGTCCTGAACTTGGCTCTTTCCCACCTCAGAGGCACAGGCCTGACACCCGGCCAGAGCACCAAGACCCTGTCAGCCACATGGCTAGGAAGACAAATGGAAAGTACCCAGCGAGGAAGATGAACTGCAGCAAAGCCTTTGTCATATGACAGTGACCTCACGGGCTTGCCAGGCGCAAGGGCGTGTGTGTGGCTCACCCTCAGAGGCCAGTCAGGGGTTCTCTATTGCAAAGTGGAGAGGAGCTCACGGAGCCGCTCTGCCTCCGCTTCACTGTACACTGCTCCACATACGCTGAATGACTTTTAAACATTTTATATACATTTAGGTTCATTCTTCATGCTATAATGATTTATGGGTTGTCACAAATGCAGTGTCACATATTCATCGTTATGGTGCCATACAGATAGATTTATTCTCAAAAAATTTTTAAACTGTTTTTAACCTATTCAAACAGTGCCAACCAATGACCTATTTATCATCTCTTTAGTTTTGCTGTTTCTAGAACTAATATATTTGAATAATTGAATATTTATGCTTTTCAGACAGGCTTTTTCTGCTTAGCAATATGTATTTACAAGTCATCCATGTGTATTAATAGCTTGATAGCTCATTTCTTTTTATTGGTGAGTAATAATCTTTTGTATGGTTACATGATCTACATTTCTGATACTAGAATTTGTTTCCATCTTTCTCTTTTCTCTCCTTCTCTCTCTGATCATCCAGGCAATAGGTTTATCAATTTATTTGTCAAATAATTATCTTTAATTTTTAAATTTTTTAATTTTTTGGTTTTCATTGTCATTGATTTCTGCTGACATTTTTCTTTTTTTTTTTAACTTGCTTTAAGCTAAATTGCTCTACATTTTCTAGTTTTCTAAGATGGAATCTTAGGTTACTGATTTTAGATCTTTCTTATTTTCTAATGCATGCATTTAATGCTATATTTTTTCCTCCAAGCACTGCCTACACTGCATCCCACAAATATTGATAGGTTGTATTTTTATTGCCATTTAGCTCAAAATACTTTTTGAGTTTTCCTTGAGACTGCTTCTTTGATTTAGGTTCTCTTTGATCTCCAAATATTTGGGCATTTTTCGGGTATCATTTGATTATTGATTTCTAATTTAATTCCATTATGATCTGACAACATATCTTTTTTTTTTTTTTTTTTTTTTAACATCTTTATTGGGGTATAATTGCTTTACAATGGTGTGTTAGTTTCTGCTTTATAACAAAGTGAATCAGTCATACATAAACATATGTTCCCATATGTCTTCCCTGTTGCGTCTCCCTCCCTCCCACCCTCCCTATCCCACCCCTCCAGGCTGTCACAAAGCACCGAGCCAATATCCCTGTGCCATGCGGCTGCTTCCCACTAGCTATCTACCTTATTGCGTTTGTTAGTGTGTATATGCCCATGACTCTCTCTCGCCCTGTCACAGCTCACCCTTCCCCCTCCCCATAACCTCAAGTCCGTTCTCTAAGAGGTCTGCGTCTTTATTCCTGCTTTACCCCTAGGTTCTTCATGACATTTTTTTCTTAAATTCCATATATATGTGTTAGCATACGGTATTTGTCTTTTTCTTTCTGACTTACTTCACTCTGTATGACAGACTCTAGGTCTATCCACCTCATCACAAATAGCTCAATTTCGTTTCTTTTTATGGCTGAGTAATATTCCATTGTATATATGTGCCACGTCGTCTTTATCCATTCATCCGATGACGGGCACTTAGGTTGTTTCCATCTCCGGGCTATTGTAAATAGAGCTGCAATGAACATTTTGGTACATGACTCTTTTTGAATTTTGGTTTTCTCAGGGTATATGCCCAGTAGTGGGATTGCTGGGTCATATGGTAGTTCTATTTGTAGTTTTTTAAGGAACCTCCATACTGTTCTCCATAGTGGCTGAACCAATTCACATTCCCACCAGCAGTGCAAGAGTGTTCCCTTTTCTCCACACCCTCTCCAGCATTTATTGTTTCTAGATTTTTTGATGATGGCCATTCTGACTGGTGTGAGATGATATCTCATTGTAGTTTTGATTTGCATTTCTCTAATGATTAATGATGTTGAGCATTCTTTCATGTGTTTGTTGGCAGTCTGTATATCTTCTTTGGAGAAATGTCTATTTAGGTCTTCTGCCCATTTTTGGATTGGGTTGTTTGTTTTCTTGTTATTGAGCTGCATGAGCTGCTTGTAAATTTTGGAGATTAATCCTTTGTCGGTTGCTTCATTTGCAAATATTTTCTCCCATTCTGAGGGTTGTCTTTTGGTCTTGTTTATGGTTTCCTTTGCTGTGCAAAAGCTTTGAAGTTTCATTAGGTCCCATTTGTTTATTTTTGTTGTTATTTCCATTACTCTAGGAGGTGGGTCAGAAAGGATCTTGCTTTGATTTATGTCATAGAGTGTTCTGCCTATGTTTTCCTCTAAGAGTTTGATAGTTTCTGGCCTTACATTTAGGTCTTTAATCCATTTTGAGCTTATTTTTGTGTATGGTGTTAGGGAGTGATCTAATCTCATACTTTTACATGTACCTGTCCAGTTTTCCCAGCACCACTTATTGAAGAGGCTGTCCTTTCTCCATTGTACATTACTGCCACCTTTATCAAAGATAAGGTGTCCATATGTGCATGGGTTTATCTCTGGGCTTTCTATCCTGTTCCATTGATCTATCTTTCTGTTTTTGTGCCAGTACCATACCGTCTTGATGACTGTAGCTTTGTAGTATAGTCTGAAGTCAGGGAGCCTGATTCCTCCAGTTCCTTCTTTCGTTCTCAAGATTGCTTTGGCTATTCGGGGTCTTTTGTGTTTCCATACAAATTGTGAAATTTTTTGTTCTAGTTCTGTGAAAAATGCCAGTGGTAGTTTGATAGGGATTGCATTGAATCTATAGATTGCTTTGGGTAGTAGAGTCATTTTCACAATGTTGATTCTTCCAATCCAAGAACATGGTATATCTCTCCATCTATTTATATCATCTTTAATTTCTTTCATCAGTGTCTTATAATTTTCTGCATACAGGTCTTTTGTCTCCTTAGGTAGGTTTATTCCTAGATATTTTATTCTTTTTGTTGCAATGGTAAATGGGAGTGTTTTCTTGATTTCATTTTCAGATTTTTCATCATTAGTATATAGGAATGCCAGAGATTTCTGTGCATTAATTTTGTATCCTGCCACTTTACCAAATTCATTGATTAGCTCTAGTAGTTTTCTGGTAGCATCTTTAGGGTTCTCTATGTATAGGATCATGTCATCTGCAAACAGTGACAGCTTTACTTCTTCTTTTCCAATTTGGATTCCTTTTATTTCCTTTTCTTCTCTGATTGCTGTGGCTAAAACTTCCAAAACAATGTTGAATAATAGTGGTGAGAGTGGGCAACCTTGTCTTGTTCCTGATCTTAGTGGAAATGCTTTCAGTTTTTCACCATTGAGGATGATGTTTGCTGTGGGCTTGTCATATATGGCCTTTATTATGTTGAGGAAAGTTCCCTCTATGCCTACTTTCTGCAGGGATTTTATCATAAATGGGTGTTGAATTTTGTCAAAAGCTTTCTCTGCATCTATTGAGATGATCATATGGTTTTTCTCCTTCAATTTGTTAATATGGTTTATCACATTGATAGATTTGCGTATATTGAAGAATCCTTGCATTCCTGGAATAAACCCCACTTGATCATGGTGTATGATCCTTTTAATGTGCTGTTGGATTCTGTTTGCTAGTATTTTGTTGAGGATTTTTGCATCTATGTTCATCAGTGATATTGGCCTGTAGTTTTCTTTCTTTGTGACATCCTTGTCTGGTTTTGGTATCAAGGTGATGGTGGCCTCGTAGAAGGAGTTAGGGAGTGGTCCTCCCTCTGCTATATTTTGGAAGAGTTTGAGAAGGATAGGTGTTAGCTCTTCTCTAAATGTTTGATAGAATTCGCCTGTGAAGCCATCTGGTCCTGGGCTTTTCTTTGTTGGAAGATTTTTAATCACAGTTTCAATTTCAGTGCTTGTGATTGGTCTGTTCATATTTTCTATTTCTTCCTGATTCAGTCTTGGCAGGTTGTGCATTTCTAAGAATTTGTCCATTTCTTCCAGATTGTCCATTTTATTGGCATAGAGTTGCTTGTAGTAATCTCTCATGATCTCTTTTATCTCTGCAGTGTCAGTTGTTACCTCTCCTTTTTCATTTCTAATTCTATTGATTTGAGTCTTCTCCCTTTTTTTCTTGATGAGTCTGGCTAGTGGTTTATCTATTTTGTTTATCTTCTCAAAGAACCAGCTTTTAGTTTTATTGATCTTTGCTATTGTTTCCTTCATTTCTTTTTCATTTATTTCTGATCTGATTTTTATGATTTCTTTCCTTCTGCTAGCTTTGGGGTTTTTTTGTTCTTCTTTCTCTAATTGCTTGAGGTGCAAGGTTAGGTTGTTTATTCGAGATGTTTCCTGCTTCTTAAGGTGGGCTTGTATTGCTATAAACTTCCCCCTTAGAACTGCTTTTGCTGCATCCCACAGGTTTTGGGTCGTTGTGTCTCCATTGTCATTTGTTTCTAGGTATTTTTTGATTTCCTCTTTGATTTCTTCAGTGATCTCTTCATTATTAAGTAGTGTATTGTTTAGCCTCCATGTGTTTGTATTTTTTACAGATCTTTTCCTGTAATTGATATCTAGTCTCATGGCGTTGTGGTCAGAAAAGATACTTGATACAATTTCAATTTTCTTAAATTTACCAAGGCTTGATTTGTGACCTAAGATATGATCTATCCTGGAGAATGTTCCATGAGCTCTTGAGAAAAATGTGTATTCTGTTGTTTTTGGATGGAGTGTCCTATAAATATCAATTAAGTCCATCTTGTTTAATGTATCATTTAAAGCTTGTGTTTCCTTATTTATTTTCATTTTGGATGATCTGTCCATGGGTGAAAGTGGGGTGTTAAAGTCCCCTACTATGAATGTGTTACTGTCGATTTCCCCTTTTATGGCTGTTAGTATTTGCCTTATGTATTGAGGTGCTCCTATGTTGGGTGCATAAATATTTACAATTGTTATATCTTCTTCTTGGATCGATCCCTTGATCATTATGTAGTGTCCTTCTTTGTCTCTTTTAATAGTCCTTATTTTAAAGTCTATTTTGTCTGATATGAGAATTGCTACTCCAGCTTTCTTTTGGCTTCCATTTGCATGGAATATCTTTTTCCATCCCCTTACTTTCAGTCTGTATGTGTCTCTAGGTCTGAAGTGGGTCTCTTGTAGACAGCATATATAAGGGTCTTGTTTTTGTATCCATTCAGCTAATCTGTGTCTTTTGGTGGGAGCATTTAGTCCATTTACATTTAAGGTAATTATCGATATGTATGTTCCTATTCCCATTTTCTAAATTGTTTTGGGTTCGTTATTATAGGTCTTTTCCTTCTTTTGTGTTTCTTGCCTAGAGAAGATCCTTTAGCATTTGTTGTAAAGCTGGTTTGGTGGTGCTGAACTCTCTCAGCTTTTGCTTGTCTGTAAAGGTTTTAATTTCTCCATCAAATCTGAATGAGATCCTTGCTGGGTAGAGTAGTCTTGGCTGCAGGTTTTTCTCCTTCATCACTTTCAGTATGTCCTGCCACTCCCTTCTGGCTTGTAGGGTTTCTGCTGAGAGATCAGCTGTTAACCTTATGGGGATTCCCTTATGTGTTATTTGTTGTTTTTCCCTTGCTGCTTTTAATATGCTTTCTTTGTATTTAATTTTTGACAGTTTGATTAATATGTGTCTTGGCGTATTTCTCCTTGTATTTATCTTGTATGGGACTCTCTGTGCTTCCTGGACTTGATTAACTATTTCCTTTCCCATATTAGGGAAGTTTTCAACTATAATCTCTTCAAATATTTTCTCAGTCCCTTTTTTTTTCTCTTCTTCTTCTGGAACCCCTATAATTCGAATGTTGGTGCGTTTAATGTTGTCCCAGAGGTCTCTGAGACTGTCCTCAGTTCTTTTCATTCTTTTTTCTTTATTCTGCTCTGCTGTAGTTATTTCCACTATTTTATCTTCCAGGTCACTTATCCGTTCTTCTGCCTCAGTTATTCTGCTATTGATCCCATCTAGAGTACTTTTAATTTCATTTATTGTGTTGTTCATCGTTGCTTGTTTCATCTTTAGTTCTTCTAGGTCCTTGTTAACTGATTCTTGCATTTTGTCCAATCTATTGTCCATTCTATCTCCAAGATTTCGGATCAACCTTACTATCATTATTCTGAATTCTCTTTCAGGTAGACTGCCTATTTCCTCTTCATTTGTTAGGTCTGGTGCATTTTTATCTTGCTCCTTTATCTGCTGTGTGTTTTTCTGTCTTCTCATTTTGCTTATCTTACTGTGTTTGGGGTCTCCTTTTTGCAGGCTGCAGGTTTGTAGTTCTTCCTGTTTTTGATGTCTGTCTCCAGTGGCTAAGGTTGGTTCAGTGGGTTGTGTAGGCTTCCTGGTGGAGGGGACTAGTGCCTGTGTTCTGGTGGATGAGGCTGGATCTTGTCTCTCTAGTGGGCAGGTTCACGTCTGGTGGTGTGTTTGGGGGTGTCTGTGGCCTTATTATGATTTTAGGCAGCCTCTCTGCTAATGGGTGGTGTTGTGTTCCTGTTTTGCTAGTTGTTTGGCATAGGTTTTCCAGCACTGTGGCTTGCTGGTCGTTGAGTGAAGCTGGGTGCTGGTGTTAAGATGGAGGTCTCTGGGAGATTTTCGCCGTTTGATATTATGTGGAGCTGGGAGGTCTCTTGTTGATCAGTGTCCTGAAGTTGGCTGTCCTACCTCAGAGGCAGAGCCCTGCCTCCTGGCTGGAGCACCAAAAGCTTTTCATCCACAGGCTCAGGATAAAAGGGAGAAAAAGTAGAGGGAATTAGTAGAAGTATGAGGAAAAAAGAAGGAAAGGAGGGTAGGAAGGAAGGAAGAAAGAAAGAAAGAAGCAAAGAAGGAAAGAAGGCAAGAAGGAAAGAAAGGAGGGAGGGAGGGAGGGAGGAAGGAAGGAGGGAGGGAAAGAAGGAAAAAAGACAGAAAGAAAGAAGATACAGTAAAAATAAAATAAAGTATAATAAAGTTATTGAATTAAAAAATTCTTATTTAGAAAAAAAAAAAAGGGACGGAAAAAACCTTAGGACAAATGTTGGAAGCAAAGCTATACAGACAAAATCTTACACAGAAGCATACACATACACCCTCACTAAAAGAGGTAAATGGGGAAAAATCCTAAATCTTGCTGTCAGAGACCACCTCCTCAATTTGGGATGATTCGTTGTCTAAAGGAGGGAAGGAAGGACGGAAAGAAAGAAAGAAAGAACGAAGGTAAAGTATAATAAGGTTATTAAAATTAATTATTAAGAAAAAAAATTAAAAAAAAAACATGGACGGATAGAACCCTAGGACAAATGGTGGAAGCAAGACTATACAGACAAGATCTCACATAGAAGCATACACATACACATTCACAAAAAGAGGAAAGGGGAAAAAATCATAGATCTTGCTCCTAAAGTCCACTTCCTTAATTTGGGATGATTGGTTGTCTATTCAGGTATTCCACAGATGCAGGGTACATCAAGTTGATTGTGGAGCTTTAATCCGCTGCTTCTGAGGCTGCTGGGAGAGATTTCCCTTTCTCTTCTTTGTTCTCACAGCTCCCAGGGCTAAGCTTTGGATTTGGCCCTGCCACTGCGTGTAGATCGCTGGAGGGCGTCTGTTTTTTGCTCAGACAGGATGGGGTTAAAAGAGCCGCTGACTGGGGGCTCTGGCGCACTCAGGCCGGCGGGGACGGAGGGGCACAGAGTGCGGGGCGGGCCTGCGGTGGCAAAGGCCGGCGTGACTTTGCACCAGCCTGAGGCGCGCTGTGCGCTCTCCCGGGGAAGTTGTCCCTGGATCCCGGGAACCCGGCAGTGGCGGGCTGCACAGGCTCTGCAGAAGAGGGGTGTGGAGAGTGACCTGTGCTCGCACACAGGCCCCTCGGTGGCGGCAGCAGCAGCCTTAACGTCTCCCGCCCGCCTCTGGGGTCCGCGCTTTTAGCCGCGGCTTGCGCCCGTCTCTGGATTCCGCGCTTTCAGCCGCGGCTCGCGCCCGTCTCTGGATTCCGCGCTTTCAGCCACGGCTCGTGCCCGTCTCTGGATTCCGCGCTTTCAGCCGCGGCTCGCGCCCGTCTCTGGATTCCGCGCTTTCAGCCGCGGCTCGCGCCCGTCTCTGGGGTTCGCGCTTTTAGCCGCGGCTCGCGCCCGTCTCTGGAGTTCCTTTAAGCAGCGTTCTTAAACCCCTCTCCTCACGCCCCAGGAAACAAAGAGGGAAGGAAAATTCTCCTGCCTCTTCTGCAGGTGCAGGCTTTTCCCCGGACTCCCTCCCGGCTAGCTGTGGTGCACTAACCCCTTCAGGCTATGTTCAAGCCGCCAACCCCAGTCCTCTCCCTGCGCTCCGGCCTCAGCTCGCAGCCCCGCCCGCCCCGGCGGGTGAGCAGACAAGCCTCTCGGGCTGGTGAGTGCCGGTCGGCACCGATCCTCTGTGCGGGAATCTCCCCGCTTTGCCCTCCGCACCCGTTGCTGTGCACTCCTCCGCGGCTTCGAAGCTCCCCCCTCTGCCTCCCGCAGTCTCCGCCCACGAAGGGGCTTCCTAGAGTGTGGAAACTTTTCCTCCTTCACAGCTCCCTCCCACTGGTGCAGGTGCCGTCCCTATTCTTTTGTCTCTGTTTTTTCTTTTGCCCTACCCAGGTACGTGGGGAGTTTCTTGCCTTTTGGGAGGTCTGAGGTCTTCTGCCAGCCTTCAGTAGGTGTTCTGTAGGAGTTGTTCCACGTGTAGATGTATTTCTGGTGTATCTGTGGGGAGGAAGGTGATCTCCGCGTCTTACTCTTCCGCCATCTTCCGCCTTCTGACAACATATCTTCTATGATTTTTATTTTTAAAATTTGTTTAGTTGATTTTTTTATTGTCTAGAGTATAATCTGTCTTGGTGAATGTACCTTTTTGTTGAAAGCTGGACATGTTGTATCAGGTGATTAAAACTGAGGTAAATAGGCCTATAGTGTGTGGTTTTTTGTTAATCCGGCTAGTAATTGGGCTGTGTTTAATGTTTACTGTAAGGATAGGTGCCACAAACTTCATTTATCTTGTTTTGTTTCTACTCTTAACTTTAGGCTTTCTTAAGTATTCCTCTTCAGAGAGGGGCTATGTCTTGCAGTTTGGTCAGTGGTAATTTTCTTTTATTATAATATAACCCTGTTGATGTGTGGCATGGAAGTTAGGGAGGGAAGTGTTCTGTCATCTTCTGATTAAACCACAGTCCTTTAGTTGGCCTATGTCTCTATGCTGATACCCTCACAAATATTTTTCCAGTATATAGTATCTCCCCTACATTAGGTGAGAAAGGAAAGCTTATGGGGAATGGAGAGGAGGAATTCTCTCCTGCAACTGGGGTAAGACTTTGGTAAAGTTTTTCCCCTGGAAAGTAGGTCTTTGTTATAGAGACTAATCTGAGCGATTTCCCAATTAACTGTTTTCCTCCTCCTGCCAGAACCATGCTTAGTTCTTCACCATGGGATCCTAGTACAGAACATGAGTGTAAAACCTATGAAATTGTGGAGAGCTCCTTAAGACTGCAGCTTCCAGGTGTTTCTCACTCTCATGCTAGTCTATGTTCAGTCTCCAGCAGTTCATCATTTAAGTGTTCCTACCTATTTGTGGCTCTAGCAGCTTCTGTTCTAGTTAAACATATCTCCACTGTGACTCTATATTTTCTTGTCCAACTTTTGGGGTGATAATTTGTCCTGATACCACAGTTCTCTGATGAGTTAAAAATTATTGATTTTTTTGTTTATTCAGATTTTTCTTAGTATATGAATGGAAGTGACAGTTTAAAATCTATTTATATGCCAGAGCTAAAATCTGCAATCTCATATTTTTCTTTTAAAGATTTAAGTGGCCAGATGTTTACCTAGACTCTCAATGTAAACATCTGTAGCTATTTAGACAATTTAACACAATGCTAGTAATTTTATATATGTACTCTGAGCGAATAGCAATCATTGATTGCTGTTGTCAATTAAATTGTATATGATCACTCTAGGTAGCAACTTCTGAGTTCATGTTAAAAGCTAAATTTTTGTTCTTGAATCTTTGAGAGTTTGTGGTTTAGCAGCTATCATAAACATCCAAGTTAAAATTTCAAAATATCCAGATTACAGCTGTAGTAGGTAGAATCTTAAATTTGCCCCCAGGATTCTCACCAACCTGGTGTACATATCCTGTATAACATCTCCTCCTTTTGAAAGGTACTTGTGATCTATCATGCCTGTGATTGTTACATTATATGGCAGAGAGATTTTGAAGATATAATTAGGGTTCCTAATCAGTGACTTTGAGCTAATCAAAAGAGAGATTATCCTGGTTCACCTAATTTAATCATGTGAGCCATTAAAAAGGGGACTAAAAAGATTTGAAGCAGGAGAAATTTCTCTTGCTGACCTTGAAGAAGCAAAATCCACATTTGAACTGTCTATTGAGGGGGATACATGGCATGAAATTGAAGCGTTCTCCAAAACTGAGGGTGATCTCTGGTCAACATCCAGAAGAAAAGGGGGATTTCAGAACGATCATTGTCAGGAACTAAAATCTGTCAACAATCAGTAAGATCAGAAGGAAAACAAAATGATTACCAACATCTTGATTTCAGCCCAGTGAGACCTTGAGCAGAGGTCCTAATTAAACCATACCCAACTTTTTGAACCATGGATAATTAATATATGTTGTTTTGTACCTCTATGTTTGTGGTAATTTGTACATAGCAATAGAAAGCAAATACAAAAGGTAAAAAAAAGCACAATGTAAAAATATTTTGATATTTTGTTAACGTTAGCCCTAGTGGGAACATGCTCAAGATTTTAGAATTAAAAGAATAAAGTCCCATTTTTTTATTCCTATAATTACAATAACTTACACAAAAAATATATTGACTTAATTTATCTAAAGATAACATGCTTAGGCATTGTCTTCATTCATTCAGGCTGCTATAGCACAATACCACAGACCAAGGGGCTTATAAAGAACAGAAATTTATTTCTCACACTTTTGAGTGCTGGAAGTTCAAACTCAAGGTGTCAGCATGGTCAGGTTCTGGTGAATGTCCTCTTCCAGGTTACAGACTTCCACTTCTCACTGTGTCCTCACATTGTGGAAGGGTCAAGGTTGCTCACTGGGGTCTCATTTACAAGGTTACTAATCTCATTCATGAGGGTTCTACCCTCATGATCTAATCACCCTAAAGTTCCCACCTCCTAAAACTACTACTTTAGGATTAGGTGTTCAGCATTTGAATATGTTGTACCTGCTGATAAAAGTTGTCTAGGTGATCAATTTGGAGTATTTGCACATTTATGATTGCTTATGTGTGCTCAAAAAAATAAAAGACCTAGCAGAGTTGTAGACTGAAAAGTCCAAAGAACAACAATGTAACAAAATAGTAACAGTATAATAGTACTAATATTTTACAGTAATAGGAAGAGTAATAACAGCTCTTTACTTCTTGAATATTTGCAATGTGTATTAATGAGTACTTGAAATATTCCAGGTATGGTTTTGATCACATGCTTTTTCTAATAAGCATTAACTAATTTATTTTTCTCAATGATACTATGCAGTAGTTACTATTAATTTCCACTTTAGTAGAGGAAGAAACTGAAACAGAGAAAAATCAAGTTAACATATGGAAGGAAGCTCTTGCTAACAGGTGACCTGAGATGGCTTAAACTGGCCTCTCTTTTCTCCCATGCAGTAGAGAGCCTAACTGGGCCTGACCTTGGAGTTTTGTGCAAGGATTTCTACATGCACTGGGCTTACTGAAGATGTCCAGCGAAGATCCATGTGAACAACATAAGGGGCTCACTGGACAAGGCACATAGAATTCTGGTTATGTGTCCATTCTGAACCCTTTTATGCCTTGGCCTTGTGACCACGTCTACATAGGTCTGGCCAAGAGACCAAATAATCTATACCTGTTGAGCACTAGATTGATCCAGCAGCAAATAACATCATACAAATAATACCACTGATACCTAGCATTATGATTAATAATAATAACTGATAAGATCTCATAGAGAAATAATAGTAACTCATATGTATATTGTTTATAGCTTACAAAATAATTCCCAAATTCCTTATCCATTATTTGATTTAACTATTAAAGCAAAATTATTTAATATATTTTATTACTGTCCTAAGTTTAAAGAGGAGGAACTAAGTTTTTCAGGGGCTGAGTCACACAGCCCAAACTTGGTAGAACTAGGACTTTTAATTCCAGACTTTTAGTAAAAAGTTCCCCCAAGACTTTACTGGCTTAAAACAGCATGGATGATTCTGCAGTTCAGCAGTCTGGACTGGATTCACCTGGATGATTATTCTGCTGGTCGGGCCAGGCTTACTCAAGCAGTTGCAGTCAACTGTTAGTTAGCTAGATGTCAGCTCTGAAGGTTTACTGGCTGTCAGCTGAGGTGTTGGGGAAGATTGAGCTATATTCTTCTCATCTAGCAAGGTTCCAAAATCAGCAGAAAAGAAAAACCTCAGTGATCAATCGTGTCAAATCTTTGCTTGTGTTTCATTGCTGCTGCTTCATTGGTCAAAGAAAGTAACATGATCAAGTCTAGTGTCAGTGTGTAAAGGGATCAAGGGCATTAGTACAGAGAGGTATGAACAAATTTGAGACTATTATTGCAGCAATCTACCATAGTTACTTAAAAGAGAAAGCCCCTCTGTTCCAGTAGGTTCTATTAGGGTTATTGCTTTCTCAGGGTTCATTGATTCAAAAAGAACAATACTTTTCAAAGGTTCTGGAGAGAGTGTGATATAATTTAGTAATTCTCTAAAGTCTCGAGTAACAAATCTCCAAGATGTTCTATACAACATTGGTTCTGAGATTTACTCTTCGAAGGGATGGAATTTGTCATCAAAAATGTATAGAAAATACCCATTTCCCTGGCTCACTTCGGTCCCAAGGTTTACATATTAGCATGTGTGATGGTTAATTTTTTTGATCAATGTAACTGGGCCATGGGATGCCCAGACATTTGATCAAACATTGTTCTAGGTGTGTTCTGTGAGGGTGTTTCTGAATGGGATTAACATTTGAATCAGTAAACTAAATAAAGCAGATTTTTCTCCCTGATGTGAGTGGGCCTCATTCAATCAGTTGAAGAACTTGACAGAATAAAAAACCTAAGCAAAAGGAGCTGATGAGCTGGGACACTGGTCTTTTTCATGCCTTCAGGATCAACCTGAAAAATTGTCTCTGTGGGGTTTTAAGCCTGCTGGGTTCTGGGCTAGAACTTACACGATTGGCTTGCATGGTTCTCAGGCCTTTAGAATCAACTAGAATTATACCATCAGCTCTCCTGTGTCTCCAACTTGTCAACTCCAACTGAAGATCTTGGGTCTCAGCCTTCATAATTCTGTGAACCAATTCCTTATAATAAATCTGCCCATCCATCCGGGATGTGTGTGTGTGTATATATATATATATGATATATAAATTATATCTACATATATGAATGCTATCAATATATATCATTCATATATATAACATAATATGTATATTATATATTATATATATTATATATATATATGGGAGAGAGAGAGGTTATATGTATTGGTTCTGCTTCTCTGTAAAACCCTAATACAGCATATGACACATTAACATGTTAATATATTAATGGCCCTAAGACTGTCTGGAGTAAAAAATAAGAACTCTTTATATTTTAATGTAAAAGAAATTTTAAAATAAATAGAAAAGCCTTGATTTAAGTCTTGGTTCTACTACTATGTGACTTTCAACATTTATTTAAAGGCTCCAAATAAATTTCGGATTCCTCACCTGTAAAATGGAAAGATTGAGAAAATATTTCACAGGCTAAGTTTTGTTTGTTCTTTTTTTTGTTTTTTGTTTTGCGGTGCGCGGGCCTCTCACTGTTGTGGCCTCTCCCGTTGTGGAGCATAGGCTCCAGACGCACAGGCTCAGCGGCCATGGCTCACGGGCCCAGCCGCTCCACGGCATGTGGGATCTTCCCGGACCGAGGCACGAACCCGTGTCCCTTGCATCGGCAGGCGGACTCTCAACCACTGTGCCACCAGGGAAGCCCCACAGGCTAAGTTTTTTCTAGAAACTTGTGAATAAATTGTAGTTATAAAAATTATTATTACTATGCTTATATGACTACTTGAATGTAATACATTTTTAAACCACAGAACCCCTTGTTGTATGATATCTGTTAATATCCTAAGGAATTATGTTCCAGTGAATATATTTTATAAAATATATTTAGAGAAGTGGAAAGTCCAGGAAAATGGTAGTTTAAAACTATTGTTGATATGGTGAAACTTAGATCTGCCATTATTTTCACACTTAATTTGGCCTTTGTGTGTGAGAGACACATTTGGGGACAAAAGGAAATGGCAGGATGTGCTTATTCTAGACACAAAAGTTTCTCAGTAAAACAGACAAAGCTGAGATTTCGACAGAATTCTTAGCTACTTCTTTTTTTGAGAAGGCTGATTACTGGATGTCTTGAGGGAAGATTTATATGTATAGTAGGAAGATAATAATAAGAAAATAATAGTAATGGCAATACCACACAGAGCTCTCAATCACCATTTTGTTTCAGAGTACTTTCATATCTCTTACCTGATTTCAAAAATGATTCATGGACAAAGAAACAGTACATTTGACCCAGCCACATAGTTGCCGACTACTAGAAGATTTTGGACAGATAAACTACAAAGGAAGCAGAAAGAGGTTTGCTCCTTTTGCTCAAAGGTCACAGACACCTTGCCTGTGCAAGAGTAAAACTCAGGCTGGCAAACAGCAATTAACACTGACAAAATGGATCATACCAGAATATAAAATCTAAACCTACAGTTTCTTCCTGAATAGTTTTTCTGTCACAGATAATAACTGGAGATGACATTTTGAAAATATTCCCCTACTCCAACAAATTTTAAAAAATGAAATCTTGGATGTTACAGTGCCTTAAAGTGTTTTTTTAAGGGAATATATCTATTCCCTTTAATACCCCTCCCCAATAAAACATATTTTATCAACAACCATTTCACTTATATATCAAAATATGATGACTCTAATATTCATAATACTCATTCTTATACTACTTCTCCAGTTATCTTAGAATTAATATAGGCTTCTGTCCTTTTGCTCATTCTTTTGCTCTCTGTGACCTCTTAGCATATTAATGAAACAGCAAGAAAACTTTTCCAGCCATTATATTAAGGATCATAAAAAGTTGCTATTATGTTCCTAACTGAAAATATAAAATATATTACTTTTCAAAGGATATGAGCTTAAAAGTAAAAAGATGTGCAGAAATATGGACATTTTTGTATACTATTTACCAATGAGAGTAAAAATGCCTACTACAAATGATGTTTACTTTTTTTTTTTTTTTTTTGTGGTACGCGGGCCTCTCACTGTTGTGGCCTCTCCCATTGCGGAGCACAGGCTCCGGATGCGCAGGCTCAGCGGCCATGGCTCACGGGCCCAGCCGCTCTGCGGCATGTGGGATCTTCCCGGACCGGGGCACGAACCCGTGTCCCCTGCATCGGCAGGCGGACTCTCAACCACTGCGCCACCAGGGAAGCCCGATGTTTACTTTTTTGAACCCTATAGTTACATTGTCCTGTCCTATGATCACAGACTAGACCTACTCTAGAATAATTATTTTCTACCTTCTCATTTTTTTTCTCAAAGGTGCCAGGCAAAAAGTTAGTTAAAAGAGGAATCTCTATGAACTCAAAATCTCTCCTGGTACAATAAATTAATGTGAATACCATATTGAGAGGGAGGACATGAGAGTTTTATTTATTAAAAACCAAAGAAAGATTGTCTATAGAATTCTCCAATATGAAACTTGGTATCTAGTCACCTCTTTTCCAAACATATTTCCTTAATTCACCCTGCCATTCATTTCCTCTCCACAGATCCCAGGATCCAGTTCAAATCCTACTTCCTTTGCAAAACTTTTCCTGAATAGTCCACTGGAAGGTAATCTTTTCCTTTTCATCTTCCATATCAAAATTTTCTATCCTGCCTATGTCTTTTTTAATATGTAAGTAATGCCATAGTTCAGGACATGGGCCATTGATCTAAAGAGTTGAAGTTCAAGTGCTGGCTCTATATTTATTCACTCTATACATCTGGGCAGGTGTTTGGTATCCTCAGATCTGCCTCGTTTGATCATCCATGGGGTAGGAAATGTTTATATGCCTTTTCAAGTCATTATAAAACAGTATAATAACTGGTACATAATCTACTTTTTACAAGATGATAGTGTTGTTATTTTTTTTATCATCATCATTCTCAACATCATTTCTGTAACTACATTTAACGTCCAAGAATATAAGGATAAGCTCTTGCAGTGTTTTTGTAATCTCCACGTTGCCCAGCAGTATGTCTTGCCCATGGTACATACACAAAAAATTGTTATTGATTAATAGTTGTCTGACATTGATGAAGAAAGAGGAGAAAAAAGGAAAGATAAAAGGTAAGATGACTTTATATGAACAGTGGTAATGTTAAAATTAATATCCTAGAGTCAATAGTTTCTATATTAAATCAACAAAGTAAATGTTTAAGTTGTAGACAAAGACTCTTTCAGCTCAAATAAGCTGTGATTCTGCTGCTATGAGTAAACCATTCTTTAAAGTAGCAGAGTGCAAATGAAGAAATGATGTGTAGTGTTATGAATGTGTAAAATGCAAGGAATATATAAAGTTACACTTAGATAATCATCTGCAATTTTCTAGGCACTGTGGTCAATGATGGGAATTAAACGATTATAGGACATTGCCCTAAAGCAGCTCAAATCAAAAGGGCAGATGACTAAGCAATGTGTTATGAGAGGCTGATATGCCTCATATAAATGCTTATGCAGTGTGCTAAGGAGGCACAGAGGAAGGGCATGCAAGCCAGGGAAAGGAGACTGGGAAGCATTTAGAAAAGATTATATTTAAGCTAAATCTTCAATATTCAGGGAAACAGGCAGAGAAGCTGCTGTGGTTGTCCAAGAGAAGTATGACAAAAGTCTTGAAAAAGATGCTAAAAGGTAAAATTAAGCATAAGCCAGAAAATTAATATAGCAAAACCCTGTGATAGTTTGCCCTGAGTTAATCCAAGTTAATCCAATTTGGAAGTAATGACATTAGTGATTAGCTCTCATTCTGTGCCCAAACCACATTCTCGAATGGGAGTGGTCTAAAGTCTTTTCCTTCTAGAGGGAAGGCAAGGCCAAGGGGGAAAACAGCAGACAGCTGTATCTTGAGAAAGTATGTCCTCATATCCTCATTATTCTGGCCCAATCCCTCCAGGCTGGGTCAACAAAATGAGTCCATTCCTAAGCAGATTCCTGGAATCACTGCTTCTATCCCAGAAGTTCCATCCTGTCACAAGACCCAACTTATTATTTAAGCTGCTTTGGACAACTGCCACCAGGTGGCACCAAACTGCAGGCAGGACTTGGAGGGATTTGGATTTCCCAGACTTTGATTTTCTGACCAATTAGCTGCACAGGTTTATCCCCAGTCATTTCATTAACCTCACAACAACATGACCCAGCATTTTATCTGATTAAATTTTTAGACCCTGCATCTCACATTTTGGTAGCGCTTTTACTGCATTTTCAAATAAGAGAAAAAAATTAAAGCTTGGAGAAGAAAGACAAATGTAAGATAATTTGAAATTACTGACTCCCCAATGGATAAAGTGGTTTATTGGTTCATTGGTAGGGAGGCAAGAAGATTGGGTTCACAGGAGAAGGAAGGATGGAAACCTGGCTGTTAGCGTTTTAAAAGTTTTTGGAATGGGTATTCACAAAGGAGTGAGAAGCAGGAAAGGGGTAAGAAAGGCCATTGGAGTGAGAGGAAATCCATTCTACTGGTTTATTTCATAAGCAATAGACAAAGACTAGAGAAGTTCTAGCATCATCACTAGGAAAAACAAGAGGTTTTAATGGTCATTTTGTTTTGTTTTGTATTGTTGCCCAGTTTCAGGAATCTGTGGTCAGTTTTGAAATGTATAAAATGACTTCTATTTGGTTCTCTCTCAGAGAGTGACATGTGAATCATTTCTGTCCTTTGATAATAGAAATTTGCAATTTTGGCAACCCCAGGTCTTAATGCAGGATAGTTGAAGATGCCTAATTTTCATTTCCCCCTAAATCTCCATGTCTCTCTCTTTCCAGTATAGTATTGGGTGTGAGCTCTGCCTGGTGAGATGGTTTTTTTTATAGTCTCCTGATCAGGCATTTCGTGTCCTGCTCATTGGCTAAAGTTATCATCTCGTGCTATGGAATTGCTTATGCTGTGAAACTTGCCTCCCAGGGAAACTTGGCCCCTAGGCCCCATAATTGTTTCTGCTGTGGAATTATCTCCTGAAGATTTCTAAATTGAAGGAACTCTTAATCCATCCAAAGGTGTCTCACTAGCGGCTCAGCAGTGCACAACAACTTTACCATGCCTGTCTCAAGACATTGTCTTTTCTCAGCTTTGTAAGTAGCATTCCAACTCATATCTTTATGCAGTAGCAGAATCTGCCTCTAGTGTGGTGCCTCTGAACTCTGACTGTATTTGGAAAGCATTACGGGAGTTCTTTAAAAAAAAATCTCACCCCCACTCCCCCAGAGATCTTAATTCAATAGATCTGAGCTATGACAGGAGCCTTAATTATTCTTTTAAAGTACCCCAGGTGCATCAGTATGTGCAGACAGTGTTAAGAAACACTTTCCTACTATTTTAGGAAGTATCAAATGATCCTCCTTAACATTTTAACCTGCATCTTAGGTTGACCCTTTTTTCCTTTTCTTAGCACATGTAGGCATATTCTTTGCTGAAACTAAATGCCTACTTTTGTTTTACAATTTCTGTGCTTTTTGTCTTATATGTTGTTGTTTGTTCTGTTTTAACATGCTTTTCTAGTTTTATTTCCTTGGGGTCTTCATGAGAAATACAGGCCTGTCAAATATATCCACCGTTCAAAAAGTCTTTTCCCACTGCCTCATCCTGAGTCAAGTAATCCCACCTAGGAGCTATTTTCCTGTCACACTAACATCTACTTCAAGCTTGAACTGTATTTTCTACAGTTCTTCCTGACTTACCTTTGGTATGGTTAATTTCAGAGCTATTGCGTTTGGTTTTTAGGTGGTGAACTGCAAAAGGAGGTATTCAACCTGCATCCCCATCATAGAGCTCTGTGCCCTTACATGACACTCTGTGTACCCAAAGCACAGAACAATTTATTTTAATTTGCACCGTTTTGCCTTATGTGATAGTCGTAGCCCTGCTTAAAGTTTCTCTACATTTTATTGGAATCCTAATTTAATACACTTTTCATCATGTATGTCCAGGGCACAGGTAACCCTGTACTCCACCCACTAGTAAAGGAACCACTTTGGTATCAACTCAGTTTTTCTTTCAGCACTGTACAGTGATCTTTCTAGTCTTCTCTAAAATCTGCTCAAGTTTTCAATAACTACTTGATGCGCTGTATTAATCCTTACGTTTTTAGTTGCTCATATATTAGGCACTGCATCTGCATGTGTAAGGGGGAAATTCTCAATTTTTCCCTCGTCTCTAAATCTTGCTTTGGAAATCATTTTAGTCTATCTTGACATTTTTGGGCCAGAGTCATATTATTTCATTGGTAACAACTAGAACAACATAATCTTTCCTGATACTCTCTTTAAGAGCAGTTGTTACATTCAGATCTACCTCATTTTCCCTTTTGTATCTCTCTATCCTGGCCTTGCAGATCATTTTCCAGTTTATATCTGTCTAATTTCTTTCTAAGATTCAACTTTTCCCCTGAAGAAATTTCTCTTTCCCATGTTGACTGAAGGAAAAATGCACAATGTAAAAGTTGTGAGTTAAGTTTTATTCTGGGGCCTTACTGAGGACTATAGCCTGTGAGACAGCCTCAGGGAGAGCTGTGATGAACTGCTCTGAAGAAGTAAGGGAGGAGCCAGGATATGTATGAACTTTTTCACTGGGAAAAACATGTAGCTAAGCATACAATAATTACTGACAGTCACAAAAAACAGACATCTCAAGTAATGATTTTAGTGTTTTTTCTTTATGGGAAAATGCAAGCACCTGGGGTCATAAAAATTATCCTCAGATATGTATCTTGACTATCTAGGGGCCATTATATCCAAAGCACAGAATGCTTCCTGTTTTTCTCCATCCTCAGTACGGCTCAGGATGCACTGTTTGTGGACAACTGCAGTGGCTAATGGCTTAATCTTGTACAACTGGAATGGCAGGCAGCATTTTTTTCTTTACACCCAGAATAATCAGCATTTCTTTTGTTTTAATTATTTTGCTATCTTATATCTGATGAGAGAATTGAACCATGTTTTTGAACCATGTTTTTCCAATCACCTCAGTTTCTCCTTGATTCTCTGAGCAAGTATTATTCTTAGAGGCATACGTACCAAGCATAGGTTTTGTAAGAAACTCTTCAACCTTTGGAATTCCAATCATTTCACTGAGTTGTTTATCTGGTTAAATACAAGTAGATAGGATATTTTCATAGGTCTCCTTCTTTATTGCTATATTTGTTTATTAGGAAAATCTACCACTTGTGAAGGAAGCTACATTTTACTACTAGAAAATTAAAGCCATGGTAAGAGTTACATTGAATTAAATTTAGTGATCAACTTGAGACCAAGAAGAGGGTAGGACTTCTGCTGCCTGGCAGATTCCCCATATGGAGAAGCTAGATATCATAGATCTGTCTCATTCTGCTAAACCCCATAATCAGATACATCAAGTATTTTCTGGGGAAACATGAGTGAATAGGTGGTGAGAGAGTACGAGAGTTTTTCTAATGGAAAATGCTGTTATGTAGAAAGACACTTTAGGAGAGAAACACATAGGTTCTTCTCTAGTGCTTAGTACTAGGTCTAATGGTGTCTCCTCTGAATGAACGGGATGTGGAGTACAGAGGTGGGGGGCAGAGCTCCATAATATTAAGTGCCTCAAAGTCATTCTGAAAGTGATCTAGAAAGATTGTTTTGCCAGAGATTAATGACAGGAGAGATCATAGCATATAACTGTTGGTAAATTAGATTTTTCTTCAGTCCTACAGTTGAGAATTTTCTCAGTTGTAGTGATAAGGAAGCATGCTAACAGAATTCAAGTATATGTAGAATATGATAACATTTACAAATATATTAGAACACATTCTTTCATATTTTATATTATTTCAAATTACAAAACAATAGATTTACTATAGAAAATGAATAATCTAAAAAATAATTTCATCAAACTATTAGAAATAATACAGTTCATGGTTGCTATATACAACATATATTTACAAAAATTGATTGCATGTACATACTATAGCAAAAACTGACAAGAGATTATAATAAATAAAAAGACACCACTAACATAAGCACTCATAAAAATACTACTGGACTTTACTAATAAAATCTAACTTATATGGAAAAATATTAAAAATCAACCAAAAGACCTAAAGATTTAAATAATAAGAAGTAACATTATCATAAATTAATCTAAATTACAAAAATTTATTTGTAAATATGTCACTCCAAAATTCTGGTTGTATTTATTTGAGATATTGAAAGAACTTATTTTAAATTTTTATGGGAGAATAAAGGGCTAAAACGGAGTGAATTAACTCCGAAAACGTGTTGGTAGAATGTGGGGATATGGGAACCCATGTGCACCTGATAGAGCAAAGCATTTACACAAAGCAACACGTCTAGATTTTCAAAGCATGTTGCTGAGTGAAAAGTGCAAAACTTATTTCTATAGCACAGCATTAGGCATACAAATGAATATAAATATACATGAAATAATTATACATAAAATAAGAGAATATGCTTTAGAAGATGTATTATATGCCAGAATAAAATGATGTAAATAAATAAGTAAATAAACCAAAAGACAATTCTTGAACTCACAATAGAGGATAGTGGACAAAGGTGTATACTTAATGCAATTTCCTTGACAAAGTCCCAAATATATAAAACAGAGTTTAACTATGCATTTCCATTTATATCTATCTTAGTTTTCTCCTGGTTATAAAAGTACTAAGTTCTTTTAGTTGAAAATCAATAGAAGTATTGAGAATCAGTACACAAAACTATAACCACCCCACTCTTCCCACATCCTTGCAACGGGAAACACTATTAAATTTTAGCTATATTTTTAATTCAGGCTTTCCTATAGATGTTATTCTATGTTTTCCTCATAATATTATTGATTAAATATTCTCCAATATTAAAAAAAAATAACATTCCCTGGAAACATTTCAATGGCCGTATAATATCTTAGTCTCAATTACTAGGCTCAGACTAAATGCTACATAGGCCAAATAGAAGTTACCCATTAATTATGAATCACATTAATCAAAATTAATTATTTTCTTAGAAAAATTTGGAGTTTTTAGTTCCACATGATAGTATATCTGTGGCAGAGGAGAATAGAATTTTATAACGTAAGGTATATTTATATAGAGAGAAGCCTTATATACAGATACTGTAGAAATAGAATTTTCCTGTTCATTTCAAGATGGTTAGCATGTGAGAACCACCAGAACCTCAAGGTTGCAAGTCCTACTCCATACCTCCATCTCCACCAGAAATGCCCACTTCTTTTGAATCAGAAGTGAAAAAATTATAGGAGCTCAAGCACAGATTATCGGTATTAATTTTTACTTTGTACTTTTAAGTTTGCAACTGGGTTATACCAAATACCTAAATTTATGGAAAAATTGCTGTCTACTGACAGGAATGTGATTACCTGGAAAGGAATTCAGTTTGTGTGGGTAGGAAATAACAGGGGGAAATGGAAAGAGATTTCTTAAAAGATGATTTGTGAATCACCTACTTAGTAGTAACCACTGAGAGGACAGAGTCAGTGATTCACAGAGAGAGTCCTGAGAAAGAAAAGGTACTAGAGAGTGGGTAACAGCTTTGGAGAGAAGTAGGTGCTCTTCTAGTTAAATTTCAGAATGAGATAAAGGAAAGGAAGCATTTAAAAACAAGACCTACTAACCTGGAGGATATACAGTAATGTGCAGTAGCACATTACATGCTGTCAAGACTGTCAAATATCAAGGAGAAATCAAAGAGAAGGAGAGCTTAAGAAATGTCACCTGTATTTTAAGATCAATTTTGGAAATGCATAGAATGTGATGCTAAACATTATAGAAAAGAAGAAAATACATTATGCTGGGAATTGATACCTTAATTCCACATTTGAAACTCCCAGATTTTTGAGACTTGGGAAAAAAAGTCCCATATTTTGCTACATATCTTAGTTTTTCCATTTAAAAAATGAAGGATTTAATTTCTTGATTTCCAAGACTCATTTTAGTTGTAAAATGTTAGACTTCTGTGACAAAATGCAAGACATTAAATTATATATAGTAATGTAAATGAAATAATTTTCTTTTAATTTATTTATTTATGGCTGTGTTGGGTCTTCGTTTCTGTGCAAGGGCTTTCTCTAGTTGTGGCAAGTGGGGGCCACTCTTCATCGCATGCACAGGCTCAGTAATTGTGGCTCACGGGCCCAGTTGCTCCGCAGCATGTGGGATCTTCCCAGACCAGGGCTTGAACCCGTGTCCCCTGCATTGGCAGGCGGACTCTCAACCACTGCGCCACCAGGGAAGCCCATGAAATAATTTTGACTCATCACGCACATTAGATTGACAAGCATACATAATGGTTTTAATAAGATTACTTATCCATTTTCTTATATAAATATGAGCTATACATATTCTATAAAATTATTTTTTATACCTTTGTATCTTCTACCTATAATAAAAGAATATCTTAGAACTTAGACCAAACATAAAAGGAGAGAAAAACATATTAGCTGCATACTTTACTCATTTGGAAGTAGCCAAGTGATAGACTGGGGACATAGTCCTGGGGTGAAGCCACAGGACATGACAACGAAAGCCGCTGAGACTTTCCTCTGGCCAGACGTGTACAGAAGGCACATTCTTCCTTTGTGTATTTGTACCCAACCCTAGGGAGGATCCAGGGAAAGAGGTACATGCCTGAGATACTTGAGTGACTGAGCAATTTTTCTAGTAAGACTGATCATTATCTAAATGGAGTCTTTAAATCATGGACTTGGATTTAAATTATTTAAATTATTCAGTAGACTCTTTAAATTATTGAATTGTATTAAGTTTTAAACTAGAAGTATC
Source organism: Orcinus orca (assembly GCF_937001465.1). Taxonomy (NCBI): domain Eukaryota; kingdom Metazoa; phylum Chordata; class Mammalia; order Artiodactyla; family Delphinidae; genus Orcinus; species Orcinus orca. Next base: position 75,095,549 of record NC_064562.1, read on the forward strand.
CAAAGTGAGAGTGTTTTCTCTAACCCATGAGTGGCAACATGGGGAGTAATGGTCATTGTTTATAGGCAAACTAAATTAGGCATATTTCTCTTAGTATATATGAAGTATTGTGAGTTAAATTTTGACACCCACATATGCCATTTTATACATCAGAAATCTCAGGCTCTATTCTGTTCCTGCTGTGTTCAGGTATATTGCTGCCTTCTAGAATACAGCTTATATAAACAGAAATAGATTCTCATATTTGTCCAAGCTGTGAAGTCCAAGGCAAGGGACCTCAGTGAGATCAATCAAAGATGCATTATTTGACAATCACAAACAGGCAGTTTGAACAACATGGCAGTGCACTCTAATAGCTTATGTAGCTGCTTCATTTTATGCTGAGGAAATTCCTTCTTAAACTCTTGCCTTAATTTATTCTTGATGAGATGCTTACCGTTTCCTAAGAACAGTCCTGTTATTAGAGGATAAGTATCTAAGGAAGTTACGATGGAGCAGACAGCAAGATATAAGGAGGTCATGTATGGCCCTTTATTTATTTATTAAATAAACAACTATTGATCACCTAGCACATGTCAGACACTGTTTTGTGTGGTGGGGATAAAAGGATGATTAAGACTGACATGAAGTTTACATTACAATGAGGGGGGATAGAGACAGTAAAATAATAAATAGGATGATTTCAGATTGCAATCAGTACTATAAAGAAAATAAACTCTTATAGCCAAGAGTCTGAGGGGTGTGGAAATTTCTATGGAAGGACTCTGTTAAAAGAAACCATTTCAACTTAAGTTAGAATCAGACACACGACAAGGGGGTCAGTGAGTTCAGGCAAAGGGAATAAAGCCACATGGATCAAACTTGGTTGGCTAAAGCAAGAGAATGTACATTGATTAGTTTGCATATGGTGAGGGATGGGGTGGGAGAGTGACACAAGATGGGGCTGAAGAAGAGTCAGGGCTAAATCTCACAAAGCCATAGTAAGTAGTTTAGACTCTTTTCTCAGTGAGATTATGTAATGAATAATATTGGTGCCCAAATTCTCTCAGATCTCTATGACCATTTTTGTGCATATTTCAGCTTCAGTGTGCTTTTTTTCCAAGAACTAGTGCCTGTGACTCTTTTTTTAGATGATTGCTTTTCAGTGGCAGTGGCCTGCCTTATCCACATTGCAGAAAAGCATCTGAAAATTTATTTCTGTGACCTCCCTACCAGTAATTAGATGATTCATGGGTGCAGCCTCTGGTTGAGAAAATACTGAGGGTTAATTTTCTCTTCAGAGTTCTTTGGGATTAGGCTGAAAGGACCCTCTCTGGGACTTTGCCTGTGATAGAACCTTGCTTGGATTTCTCCCTTTCTCTGTTCTGCTCTCCCAGTTTCCCCTGGGAACAGTTCCTTACCAGTTTCCCTGGGAACATTTCCTTATAAAATCACTTGCATACCAAACCTCATCTCACAGTCTACATCTGGGAAACTCAAACTCTGACAGTTGGAAGATTTGGAGGAATCTAAAGAGAAGGACAAAAACTGACTAATGTTTTAAAAATATCACTGCGGCTGCTGTATGAAGAATGTTAGTAGGGCTGGGGGAGGCCAGAAAAGAAGAGACAAAGGCAGAAGGCTGTTTCAGTAATCTGGACTAGATAGCAAGCTATATGTTACCTGAAGTTCTCCAAGAGGTATGTGCATTGGAGAGACTGTCATAAATAATGCATTGAGGTATAAAAAGAAAATAATAAATTCTATTTCTTTGTATGAGTCTAGAAATCGAGAAATAGATTGTGCTTCACTACTCTAATTTGTCAGTACACACATTTATACTTTGAAATAAATTTTTATATTGAGGGATGCACTCAAGATTTTGTACTGAGGAGACAGGCCATCAAAAATTTTTGAAGGACACTGGTTTTAGACATCAGCCAACTTTATGTTTTCTTTTTTTTCATGCAGTCTATTCTTGGTAGTCTTATGGAATGTTTTTCTTGCATATGTGTCTCTAGCAAGATGTCTTTGCTTTTAATTCTTCATTTTGAGGAAGGGGATTTAATTATTTGGGTGCTCCTCTAGGTTAGCTATTTTGAAGAATGAGACTATTCAATTTCTTCTGAAGAAATGCATAACTAGTTACAGGGGCAAGTCTGATAATTCTCTATTATTTTCTGAGGATAAGAAAATTAAAAGTGCTCCAGATGCTTTAAGTGTAATATTCCATCTACTATAAATTGACTTTAGAATGCTTTCCTTACACAAGGTTAGGGCATGAGTGCTCATTAAGGACTATATACATTCATGGCTTGAGAATTCATCAGAAAACCAATTAAACTCAAAGAAAGTCTACAAAAAAAAATATTGTAAGCTGACTTTTTTCTCTCACTCAGCAGTCCTTTGCCACCTTTCACATCAGATATTACTATTTTAAAATGTGGATTTTATTATTCGGGTACAGTCAGGACAACAGATCTGGTGGCAATTGCCATTGAAGAGATAGTTTGCTTCTCATAGTTCCCAAGAGGAGGGACTTGCCATGCCATGCAGGGCCACATGGAGAAACATTGGAGTCAGGCAGGAGGCAGAAGGAGCAGGAAGAAGCAGTGGTAGGAGCCTTTATTGTGGTTTCCACAGGAAAGACAAGGCAGGGTGAGCACGTTTGGGACTGGCAAGTTTGAATAATTTCAGTAGGCTCTGGGGTATAAGGGCTGTCCCTAGATGTTTATTTCCTGGCTCTGGGGTGATTAGGACAGAAAGAAAGTGACATGAGATCTGGACAAAAGAGAGGGTTGATAGTATAGGCTTTGGATTGGCTGATTTGCATGTGAAAGGCACACCTGCATGCTAGTCCATTCCTATCGCTATAAATTGGCTAGCCCTAGGAATGTCACTCTCTTCCATGTCAAAGCATCAGAAAATTAAAAGCATCATCACTGCATTCACAATGAAAGAAAGAAAATGGTTCTAGAATAGAATGAAAGAAGAAAGAGGAAAGTGAGAAAGAAATGGAAAGTAACAAAGAGAGTGAATGAAGAAAGGAAAAGGAAAGGGGTAACTAAAGAAAAGGACACAAAAAAAAATCAAGAGAAAAGAATGGAGAAAACAAAGAAAAACTGTTTCCTTTGGACTAATTTTTTTTTTTTACATCTTTATTGGAGTATAATTGCAATACAATGGTGTGTTAGTTTCTGCTTCATAACAAAGTGAATCAGTTATAAATATAGATATGTTCCCATATCTCTTCCCTCTTGCATCTCCCTCCCTCCCACCCTCCCTATCCCACCCCTCCAGGCAGTCACAAAGCACCGAGCTGATCTCCCTGTGCTATGCGGCTGCTTCCCACTAGCTATCTACCTTACGTTTGGTAGTATATATATGTGCATGCATCTCTCTCGCTTTGTCACAGCTTACCCTTCCCGCTCCCCATATCCTCAAGTCCATTCTCTAGTAGGTCTGTGTCTTTATTCCTGTCTTACCGCTAGGTTCTCAAGACATTTTTTTTTCTTAAATTCCATATATATGTGTTAGCATACGGTATTTGTCTTTCTCTTTTTGACTTACTTCACTCTGTATGACAGACTCTAGGTCTATCCACCTCATTACAAATAGCTCAATTTCGTTTCTTTTTATGGCTGAGTAATATTCCATTGTATATATGTGCCACATCTTCTTTACCCATTCATCCGATGATGGACACTTAGGTTGTTTCCATCTCCTGGCTATTGTAAATAGAGCGGCAATGAACATTGTGGTACATGACTCTTTTTGAATTATGGTTTTCTCAGGGTATATGCTCAGTAGTGGGATTGCTGGGTCATATGGTAGTTCTATTTGTAGTTTTTTAAGGAACCTCCATACTGTTCTCCATAGTGGCTGTACTAATTCACATTCCCACCAGCAGTGCAAGAGTGTTCCCTTTTCTCCACACCCTCTCCAGCATTTATTGTTTCTAGATTTTTTGGTGATGGCCATTCTGACTGGTGTGAGATGATATCTCATTGTAGTTTTGATTTGCATTTCTCTAATAATTAATGATGTTGAGCATTCTTTCATGTGTTTGTTGGCAGTCTGTAAAGTTTCTTTGGAGAAATCTCTATTTAGGTCTTCTGCCCATTTTTGGACTGGGTTGTTTGTTTTTTTGTTATTGAGGTGCATGAGCTGCTTGTAAATTTTGGAAATTAATCCTTTGTTAGTTGCTTCATTTGCAAATATTTTCTCCCATTCTGAGGGTTGTCCTTTGGTCTTGTTTATGGTTTCCTTTGCTGTGCAAAAGCTTTGAAGTTTCATTAGGTCCCATTTGTTTATTTTTGTTTTTATTTCCATTCCTCTAGGAAGTGGGTCAAAAATGATCTTGCTGTGATTTATGTCATAGAGTGTTCTGCCTATGTTTTCCTCTAAGAGTTTGATAGTTTCTGGCCTTACACTTAGGTCTTTAATCCATTTTGAGCTTATTTTTGTGTATGGTGTTAGGGAGTCATATAATCTCATACTTTTATGTTTCCCTGTCCAGTTTTCCCAGCACCACTTATTGAAGAGGCTGTCCTTTCTCCACTGTACATTCCTGCCACCTTTATCAAAGATAAGGTGACCATAAGTGCGTGGGTTTATCTCTGGGCTTTCTATCCTGTTCCATTTTTCTATCTTTCTGTTTTTGTGCCAGTACCATACTGTCTTGATTACTGTACCTCTGTAGTATAGTTTGAAGTCAGGGAGCCTGATTCCTCCAGCTTCGTTTTTCGTTCTCAAGATTGCTTTGGCTATTCGGGGTCTTTTGTGTTTCCATACAAATTGCAAAATTTTTTGTTCTAGTTCTGTGAAAAATGCCAGTGGTAGTTTGATAGGGATTGCATTGAATTTGTAGATTGCTTTGGGTAGTAGAGTCATTTTCACAATGTTGATTCTTCCAATCCAAGAACATGGTATATCTCTCCATCTATTTGTATCATCTTTAATTTCTTTCATCAGTGTCTTATAATTTTTTGCATGCAGGTCTTTTGTCTCCTTAGGTAGGTTTATTCCTAGATACTTTATTCTTTTTGTTGCAGTGGTAAATGGGAGTGTTTTCTTGATTTCACTTTCAGATTTTTCATCATTAGTGTATAGGAATGCCAGAGATTTCTATGCATTAGTTTTGTATCCTGCTACTTTACCAAATTCATTGATTAGCTCTAGTAGTTTTCTGGTAGCCTCTTTAGGATTCTCTATGTATAGTATCATATCATCTGCAAACAGTGACAGCTTTACTTCTTCTTTTCCAATTTGGATTCATTTTATTTCCTTTTCTTCTCTGATTGCTGTGGCTAAAACTTCCAAAACTATGTTGAATAAGAGTGGTGAGGTTGGGAAACCTTGTCTTGTTCCTTATCTTAGTGGAAATGCTTTCAGTTTTTCACCATTGGGAATGATGTTGGCTGTGGGTTTGTCATATATGGCCTTTATTATGTTAAGGAATGTTCCCTCTATGCCTACTTTCTGCAGTGTTTTTAATCATAAATGGGTGTTGAATTTTGTCAAAAGCTTTCTCTGCATCTATTGAGATGATCATATGGTTTTTCTCCTTCAATTTGTTAATATGGTGTATCATGTTGATTGATTTACGTATATTGAAGAATCCTTGCATTCCTGGGATGAACCCCACTTGATCATGGTGTATGATCCTTTTAATGTGCTATTGGATTCTGTTTGCTAGTATTTTGTTGGGGATTTTTGCATCTGTGTTCATCAGTGATATTGGCCTGTAGTTTTCTTTCTTTTTGACATCCTTGTCTGGTTTTGGTATCAAGGTGATGGTGGCTTTGTAGAATGCGTTTGGGAGTGTTCCTCCCTCTGCTATATTTTGGAAGAGTTTGAGAAGGATAGGTGTTAGCTGTTCTCTAAATGTTTGATAGAATTCGCCTGTGAAGCCATCTGGTCCTGGGCTTTTGTTTGTTGGAAGATTTTTAATCACAGTTTCAATTTCAGTGCTCGTGATTGGTCTGTTCATATTTTCTATTTCTTCCTGGTTCAGTCTTGGCAGGTTGTGCATTTCTAAGAATTTGTCCATTTCTTCCAGGTTGTCCATTTTATTGGCATAGAGCTGATTGTAGTGATCTTTTGTATTTCTGTGGTGTCCATTGTTACTTCTCCTTTTTCATTTCTAATTCTATTGATTTGAGTCTTCTCCCGTTTTTTCTTGATGAGTCTGGCTAATGGTTTATCAATTTTGTTTATCTTCTCAAAGAACCAGCTTTTAGTTTTATTGATCTTTGCTATTGTTTCCTTCATTTCTTTTTCATTTATTTCTGATCAGTTTTTTATGATTTCTTTCCTTCTGCTAACTTTGGCGTTTATTTGTTCTTCTTCCTCTAATTGCTTTAGGTGCAAGGTTAGGTTGTTTATTTGCGATGTTTCCTGTTTCTTAAGGTAGGATTGTATTGCTATAAACTTCCCTCTTAGAACTGCTTTTGCTGCATCCCGTAGGTTTTGGGTCATCGTGCCTCCATTGTCTTTTGTTTCCAGGTATTTTTTAATTTCCTCTTTGATTTCTTCAGTGATCACCTCGTTATCAAGTAGTGTATTGTTTAGCCTCCATGTGTTTGTATTTTTTACAGATCTTCTCCTGTAATTGATATCTAGTCTCATAGTGTTGTGATCGGTAAAGATACTTGATACAATTTCAATTTTCTTAAATTTACCAAGGCTTGATTTGTGACCCAAGAATGATCTATCCTGGAGAACGTTCCATGAGCACTTGAGAAAAATGTGTATTCTGTTGTTTTTGGATGGAATGTCCTATAAATATCAATTAAGTCCATCTTGTTTAATGTATCATTTAAAGCTTGTGTTTCCTTATTGATTTTCATTTTGGATGATCTGTCCATGGGTGAAAGTGGGGTGTTAAAGTCCCCTACTATGAATGTGTTACTGTCGATTTCCCTTTTTATGGCTGTTAGTATTTGCCTTATGTATTGAGGTGCTCCTATGTTGGGTGCATAAATATTTACAATTGTTATATCTTCTTCTTGGATCGATCCCTTGATCATTATGTAGTGTCCTTCTTTGTCTCTTGTAATAGTTTTTATTTTAAAGTCTATTTTGTCTTATATGAGAATTGCTACTCCAGCTTTCTTTTGGTTTCCATTTGCATGGAATATCTTTTTCCATCCTCTTACTTTCAGTCTGTATGTGTCTCAAGGTCTGAAGTGGGTCTCTTGTAGACAGCATATATATGGGTCTTGTTTTTGTATCCATTCAGCCAATCTGTGTCTTTTGGTGGGAGCATTTAGTCTATTTACATTTAAGGTAATTACAAATATGTATATTCCTATTCCCATTTTCTTAATTGTTTTGGGTTCATTATTGGACTAAATTTTAAGTTGGGATGATTTTAATAAGATATTGTAATAACTGTTTTAAAAGTTGTTTTAACTACTTTTATTTCTGTGTGGACTGACTCAATTATGTGAAGAAAAATGTAGCTAAGTAGATTTGAGACAACTGAATGACTACATAATTCATAAAATTACATTGAAATATACTGAATGGATTTCAATTTAGGATTTTGCATAATTTATTTTTGTACATTGTGTATGCTTGAATGATTTCTTCCTTAAATGAATAATGGAGATTTCTGGTAGTCAAGAATTGAGAACTTGACAGGTGTTTGAGAGAGAAGCTAGAACTCTTGTTTCTGATAAAATATGGAGAAATTATTTAAAAAATATATATATTTTGTTACTGTTTTTATTTTTTCCTTTTTCTTCTCTTTTTGCACCAAGATTATTTACATTAGCTTGAATAAACACCATTTAATGACTGTATATATTCTAGGTTTTACAGGTGTCACAATTTTCTTTTGAGGTCACCTTGGGTTTTGACTCCTATTGAAACTTTTGCCACTACATGAAAACCTTCCAGTGTACTTGCTTTTTCTCATTTATTACTAATCTGATATTTCTAAACATTTCTCATGTGCCTGAGAGAATGAATATACAATGGAGAATACATGACAATTGAACTTGGACCTGTAAAGCAAACAGCCCAAGAAGACAAACCACAATCTCTGAAGCATTCAGCACAGAACAGTCAGGACTTGGTCAATGACTGCCAGATTCCCTAATTTTTGTTCCTCAGGACCAACGAGAGAGAGCCAAGTACAGTCCCCAAACCAATCACATAGGAAGATAGGATGTTCCATTTCTAGGTAGCCTGCCACTAGCCTTCTATGCCATCAACCCCCAATCAGAGCACAGCATAAGCCTTCTTTATTTCCTTTTACTATAAAGCTTTCCCACTCCCCTCCCTGACTTAGAGTCTTTGCCAAGGCAGATGATGGTAGTTGACTCCCTTGGCCAGCAAGCTCTGAGTAAATAGTCTTTGAATGGTCTTCACTATTTCCACATGCTTTTTCTTTTCCTGAGACTAATTTGTTTTTCTCTCACTAGTCTTCATAATTCTTACTTATACTAAGGTGAATGATGTTGTCTTTCTTTAGTACTAGGTATTTCTTGAAAAATGGAATGATATTATACCAGGCAGGGAGGAACACAGGTAAAAGTGTGACTGGAGGTAGGTGGATTTTTTCCCCCTTTAAATATCTTACAATTTTATTTGGAAGTTATTCCTCAATAAAGCTGAAAAAAAGGCAAAAAATACCATATAAAAATAAAATACATATTGTTTGAATATTACAATTGTGTACAACACCTTTACTCAAAGAAAGAACATAAAAAGCATAAGAATTTGCTGTCAGGGCTTTGAGACTTTTTACAATTATTTGTTCTTCTGGACTTTTGACATACACTTTCTAACACTTACTCAATGATAAAATCTTTTCCTTCTCGTAGTACCAAAATATGTTTTCAAAACATTTTTGGGGTAGTATAAAAAATATGGGATTACATATCAAAGGTCCTGAATTTAAAAGTTTTCCCATTTACAAATCTATTTAACCTGTGGCAATTCATTTAACTGCTCTAAGTTTCCAGTATTTTAATCTGCTAATGAAACTAACATTGCTTTCTTGGTATAGATCACATTTAAAGAACAATGAAAAGTGTTTTGTAAACAGTTAAATGACTCACAAATATGCCCCCTTCCTTTTTTTTTTTTTTACTTAAAAATTTTTAATTGTGGTAAAGTACACATAAGATTTATCATCTTAACAATTTTTAACTGTACAGTTCAACAGTGTTAAGTATATTCACATTGTTTTGCAACCAATCTCCAGAATTCTTTTCATCTTGCAAAACTAAAACTCTATACCCATTAAGCAACAACTCATACCATATCATTTCTAAGGATATTTGTAAATTAATATGTGATAAAGGCTGTAAGGTGAAAGGATGTTGTCCTGACTGTAGATTCAGGATTCACTCTGAAGGACAATTTTGATGGGCATGGAACAACTTTACCCTGCTCCGTAAAATGGCTCAATTCTGGCTTCATTTACCATTTATTCATTTTGACAACTGTTGTCTCACATTTTTCTTATCCTATTCCACTTCAGCCAAAATGACATTTCCAAAACTGAAGTGAGAGCATATATTTCTCAGTTTGAAATCCTTGGGTGGCTTCCTGGTATTCTGAGAATAAGAGCAAAATCTTTAATATGCCCTATTAGACCTTGCAAGCTCGAATTAGCTTATATCTTTGGTTTCATCTTCTAATAATTTCTGTTATATATACTATACTGGTTCCACCTTACTGAATTTCGGTTCCTGGGGAGGGTTCATCTGTTTTCATAGGTCCTTCTTTTGTATATATACATACTATGAAAGCTTTTTGCCAGCCCCCTTCACTTAGGGTCATTTCCAGAAAGCTTGAGAGAAGGTTTAGAGCATTTCATGAGATCTACTTGAGATCATCTTGTAATAACAAGTTTCCACTATTCTATGTTATATTACCAGTTGGGTCCAGAAAAGCAAATACAACTTTCATGGAGTGAGGTGTTAATGGAGTACAGAGAGACATTGAATTACAATGTTTACATCTATCAATGGCAACAAGAATGAAAATAGCACCTAAATAACTTTACATTAGAACATAGACCAAGAACTCAAACTCTATTAGAATTACAGTGGCTACATGTCAGTGGTACTGTTGTAAAATGCTAGGTATATAGGTGTCAGCTGAGGAAAACATTTTTAGGTACAACAGAAAAACGACCAATTGTTTAACTCACTCTCTGGTTTAGAGATTTGACCTTTTCATGTTAATAAGTATTCCTGAAGCCAAGAGTTTTTAATGGTGAATAATGCCATTTATTTTGTAATTCCCTTTTCTAAGTATGGATGATAAACCAAACCAAAGCAAACGATACTAAAGTATTTTCATAAAGTGTAATACACAGGTTGAAATCGAGGTTACTGTTTACCAACCTGTGACATGGAAGGCAAGTTTTTTTTTTTCACATAAAAGAGAGAGTGGTATGAAGTATTAATACCATGAGAAAGGTAAAGTATTTCTTTGTACTCTGGAAAACCAGCTGTGCTGAAGCTTAGCAACAATCTTAAAATAGAATGGAATGTGTGGAAATCTGGTTATTGTTGTCAACTGTTTTTTTACGTTCTTCACTATGATTTTCTTATTGAGGAGGTATCCACTGCAAAATAATCATGTGCTGCTTGTCAGAACAATTTAAAGTCATGGAGATACAGAGGCAGACAGAAGAGAGTCAGGAATATTTTCTTCAGGCAACTAGCTATAACTTTTTGATTTATATTAACAGACTTGGTGGCCAGTTACCATGGTGGTTAAACCACATCCAGAATTTTGACAGATTCCTGGAAAGTGAAACCATATTGTTCTAATTAAACATAAAAAGATGAAACTGGTAGGCTTTTAAGTACTTTATCATTTATGTATTAATGCACAGTAATTAATTATTGACCTTTGAAATAAAGAAACTAGAGGTGATTTTTCTTCAATAAATTATTATTTCAATTCAAGGAATAAAAATTACAAAATTGGGCAGGAAATGACAATATTTACAATAGTTATGATTCACTTTTGTCAATTCTAGTGATTTTTTGGTTGAAAGTATATACTTACCTTTAAAGAGTTAGCTATTTTGTTGTGATTTCCCATAGTCTGTCAAGAGATTAGTAATTTCAAGGCTTTAGACATAAAAATCCACCATTAAATAATTTGGTTTTGAGAGAATAACTGATTCAAAAGTCAAGTCCATGTTACTCAATATGGTGGACAAATTTCTCCCAGAAGCCCCAGCCCATACGTCCCTCACCCTTTATACCCCAGAAACAACAAAGTGCTATCATTTTATGCCCATATTTTATGCTTCTTGAATCTAAATTTCTCTTGATAATCTCACCTGTGTTTGAGTTTCTTACTGCCTTCTCATTACATCACTGAGAATAAATTGGGATTGAAAATAGTATCAGCAAAGTAAATGAAAAAAACATGTAAAATACATTAACAATTGTATAATTCCTCACAATATCAAAAATTTAGAGTAAAATTAAAACATAATGAAATAAAATTTATGCTTTGTGTGATGCACAGAAACTAAACTTCTCTGAAATCTCCTAATTTGTAAAATAGCATAATGTCACTGAACTTGAAGGGCTATTTTAAGATTAAAAGAGAAAGTATGTGAGTAAAATCCACTGTTTGTTATATTATAAAGCTTGGAGTTATCCTGGATTTGTCACATTTTTTTCAACCCTACCTCTTATCTATCAACAAAGCAAATTGATTATGGTTTCAAAACACATCTTTGAAATTACCACTTCTCAACACCTGTACCAACATTCCTTTTGTCAAATGAACAGCCAATGCAAATGACTCCTACCTACATGCTTTGTATTCAGTCTTGCCCCCTACACCACTCTCCAAGATCCTTTAAAATAAAGCTGGTTTATATCATTATACTTTTAAAATATCTAAAATGTTTCCTTTTCAACCTTAAAATAAAAAGTAGTCTAGTTGTACTTTGTAAGACTACATTGTTAGGCCCCTGGCTCACTAGCTAATCTCTCAAAAAAAAAAAAAAAAAAACAAAAATCAAAAAACACAAACCCAAAGCCAAAAACCAGCCAAACAAAAAAATAACAGAAATAACACTAACCTCAGGTCTTTTTTCATTGTTACCTCTGAATGGAACATTCTGTTCAGATATTCCAGTGGTATATTTCATCATTTCATTGGGTCTTTATATAAATATTACCTCATCAAGAGTTCTTTGATTATCCAAACTAAAAAGTATGCCCTCTTAATTTTTAATTTTATTTCCATTATTTGTTTTCATAATGTCACTTAATGCAACCTGACATTAGGTTATCTATCAATCTATTTATTTACTTACAGTTTTTTCCACCCCCAGTATCTAGGCTCTAGGAAGGCATTGGAACTTGTTTTTGTTTTCTAATTAATCACCAGCATCTGGCATATACTAAAGGCTCAATAAGTACCTATTTAATTAATAGAAAAACAGATGAATTAATGAATAGAATATAGCTAGGATGTGCTATTATAACAAAAAACCCCACCTCATATACATTACCACATATATTCTTTCAAATAATAATGTGAGGTGGGCATTCATTATATTCCAGGTTTTATACATAAAAAGTGAGAACAAGAAATCTTAAATTACTTGCTCACTACCTTGTATCAAATAGCTTTTCTAAATTTAGGTTTTTGTTTTTTGGTCTGTAGAAAAACATCTTTTCTTAACAGGGATACCAGTTTCCTCCAGAGAAATAAAGGTAAAGCAGGAGCTAGTCAATGATTCTCAGATCAGGCTGTACATTAGAATTATCTGAGGCAATTAAAACAAAAACTATTGAGTGTTAAACAGGATTATAAGACAACTAAATCAGAAAATCTAAGAGTAGGGTGTGGGCATTTACCTGGTTTATATGCAGTGAACATAGGCGTGCATATATCTTTTTTGCATTAGTATTTTTGTTTCCTTTGGATAAATACCAAGAAGTGGAATTGCTGGATCATATGATAGTCCTTTTTTTAAAATGTTTTGAGGAAACTCCATAATGCTTTTTATAGTGTTAAACAAATTTACATTCCCATCAATAGTGCACAAAAGTTCTCTTAACATCCTCACCAACTCTTGTTATACCTTGTCTTCTTGATAGCTATTCTAACAAATGTGAGGTTTTAGTTTTGGTTATAATAGACCTTTCATTTACTTGGATGTATTTATTCCTAGGTATTTTTATGCTGTTGTAAATGGGACATTTTCTTTATTTCTTTTTCAGATGTTTTATTATTAATATGTAGAAATGCAACTAATTGTTACATGTTGATCTTATATCCTGCAACTTTACTGAATTTGGTGATTAGATCCAACAGTTTTTTGGTGGAGTGTTTGGGATTTTCTATTAAAAAAATGATATCATCCGTAAAAGAGTAAACAGTTTTACTTTTTCCTTTCTAATTTGGATGCCTTTTATTTCTTTGTCTTGCCTAACTATTCCAGCTAGGACTTCCAGTACTATAGTGTATTGTATAAGAGTGATAATAATGGGCATCCTTATATTTTTCCTGATCTTAAAGGAAAAGATTTCAATTTTTCAATATTTAATATAAGGTTAGCTGTGGGTTTGTTGTCCATGGCCTTTATTATTTTGAAGTTTGTTCTTTCTATACCCAAACTGTTGAGGGTTTTCTTCATGAAAGAATGTTGTATTTTGTCAAATGCTTTCTCTACAACTATTGAGATGATCATATGATTTTTATCTTTCATTCTATTAATGTAATGTATTACAATTATTGATTTGTGTACATTGAACCTTCCTTTCATCTCAGGGAAAAATCCACTTGGTTACTGTACATAATCATTTTAATGTGGTCTTAAATTTGGTTTGCCAATATTTTGTTGAAAAATTTTACATTTATATTCATTAGGGGTATTGATTTATAGTTTTCTTTCTGTGTTTCTTTTGATCTTATGTATTTCTTTAGTACCAGCTGGAATGTCTCCCCTTTCATTTCTTATTTTAGATTTTCACTCCTTTCTTCTTAGTCTAGCTAAAGGTTTGTTGATTTCATCTTTTCAGAAAACTAGTTTTTAGTTTCACTGATTTTTTTTTTCTTGTCTCTATTTCTTTGTTTCCAGCTTGATATTTATTATTTCTTTCTTCTGCCAAATTTGTGCTTAATTTGTTCTTCTTTTTCTAGTTGCTTGTGGGGTGTAAAGTTAAGTTGTTTATTTGAGATCTTTCCACCCTCTTAATATATGGATTTGTCACTATAGACTTTCCTCTCAGAATTATGTTTGCGGCATCCTATAGGTTTTGATATGTTGTGTCCATTTTCATTTGTTTTGCAACATTTAAGAATTTCTCTTTTGATTTCTTCTTTGACCCATATGTTGTTCAGAAGTGTTGTTTAGTTTCCATACATTTCAGATTTTCTAGCTTTTCTCTTGTTCATTTCTAGTTTCATAACTTTGTGGTCAGAAAGGATAGTTGGTATAATTTCAGTCTTAAATTTGCTAAGACTTGTTTTGTGTCCTATCACTTGATCTATCCTGGAGAATGTTCTGAGTGCATTGAAAAGAGTGTATATTCTGCTGCTGTCACATGGAATGTTCTGTAGTTGTCTATTAAGTCCATTTAGTTTAAAGTATGTTTCAATTCCAATGTTTCCTTGTTGATTTTCTGACTGGATGATCTATATCCATTGGTGAAAGTAGGGGTACTGAACTCCCCTACTATTATTGTAATGTCTATTTCTCCCTTCAGATTTGTTAGTATTTGCTTGATATATTTATATTTAGGTGCTTCAATTTTGGATGCATACATATTTACAGTGATTTTTATATCTTCTTGATGCATTTTTCAATATATAATGACTTCTTGGTCTCTTATTACCATTTTTGGCTTAAAGTCCATTTTGTCTGGTATATGTTTGGCTATCCCTGTTTTCTTTTGGTTTCCACTTGTGTGGAATATCATCTTCCACTCCTTTACTTTGAACCTATTGTGTCTTTAAAGCTGAAATGAGTCTCTTGTACACAGCATATAGTTGGGTCTTATTTTTTTAATCCATCCAGGCACTCTGTGCCTTTTGATTGGTGAATTCAATTCATTTACATTGAGTGATTATTGATATGTAGGGACTTACTAAAATGATCTTATTAATCATTTTCTGGTTGTTTTGTATTTCCACTGTTTCTTTTTCCCTCCGTCTCTGTCTACTTTTGTAAATTGGTTATTTTCCATGGTGATATGCTCTGTTTCCGCTTTCTTTGTCTTTTGTAGATTTACTCTCCTTTTTTGCTATGTGGTTAACTTAAAGATTATATAAATCATCTTTCAGATAAAACAGTCCATTTTAGGCTGATAGCAACTTATCTTCAAAACCTCTAAAGGCTCCCCCCTTTACTATTCCTTTTTTTTTTTTTTTTTTTGTGGTACACAGGCCTCTCACTGTTGTGGCCTCTCCCGTTGTGGATCACAGGCTCCGGACGTGCAGGCTCAGCAGCCATGGCTCACAGGTCCAGCTGCTCTGCGGCATGTGGGATCTTCCTGGACCGGGGCACGAACCTGCGTCCCCTGCATCAGCAGGTGGACTCTTAACCACTGCGCCACCAGGGAAGCCCTACTATTCCCTTTTATGTTACTGATGTTACAATTTACCTATTTTTAATGTCATGTATTGGTTAACAATTTATAGTATCTAGTTATTTTTACTACTCTTTTCCTTTAAGTTTTTACTGTAGTTGAGTGGTTAACTCTCATTCTAAAAGAGAGTTACTGTTTTCTAAATCTGACAGTCTATTTTTTACCTTTACAACTGTATTGAACACTTTCATATGTTTTCATGTCACTGATTAGCATCATTTCATTTCCTCCTGAAGAGCTCCTTTCAGCTTTTCTCTCAAGACAGGTGTAGCGTTGGTAAACTCCCTCAGCTTTTGTTTTTCTGGGAAAGCCTTTATTTCTTTTTTATATCTAAAAGATAACTTTTCTGGATAAAGCATTCTTGGCTGGTAAATTTTTTCTTTCAATACTTTGAATACATCATTACACCTTTTTCCTAGCCTGTAGAATTTCTGCTGAGAAATTGCTGATACCCTAGTGGAGGTTGCTTTGTAGGTTACTTTCTATTTTCTATGGCTGCCTTTAAGATTCTTTCTTTATTATTGATTTTTGACAGTTTCATTATAATGTGTCTTGGAGAAGGTCTTTATGTATTTAGATAATAGTGTGTTCTGTTAGCTTCATGAATGTGTATGTCCAAGTCCAGCCCCAAGTATGGGTAGTTCTCAGCTATTATTTCTTTATACATATATTCACCTTATCCCTCTCTTCTCTTTCTGGAACCCCAATTATTTGATTATTTGCCTTTCTGATCATAATCTGACAGCTCTCTAGGTTTTCTTCTCTCTTTTAAAATCTTGGTTCCCTCTCTTCTATTATTTCTATATTCTAATCTCCAAGTCATTTGTTCTTTCCTCCATGTGATT
This sequence comes from Orcinus orca, assembly GCF_937001465.1. Taxonomy (NCBI): domain Eukaryota; kingdom Metazoa; phylum Chordata; class Mammalia; order Artiodactyla; family Delphinidae; genus Orcinus; species Orcinus orca. Next base: position 75,111,969 of record NC_064562.1, read on the forward strand.
TGCCCTGATACAGATGTTCTCTATAGCATTCTTCATCTCATTTGTTGAATTCTTCAACTCCAGAATTCCTATTTGGTATTTTTGTTTTGTTTTTTATATATAATTTCAGTCTCTTAGGTAAAGAACTCCTTCTGTTCATTGCTTTTATTCCTGATATCATTGAATTGTTTTTCTGAGTTTTCTTATAGTGTGTTGAATTTCTTCATAACAGCTATTTTAAATTCTTTACTAGTTAGTTCACAATATTCTGTGCACTTCAGTTTGGTTGCTGGAGAATTATTATTTTCTTTTTGTGATACCATTTTCCCTTGGTTTTTCATATTGTTTGTTCCTATGTGCTTCTGCTTTTATATTTGAAGTAGCACATATCTTCTTAACTAAACTTTTCTCTTTTGTATTCAAGAATTCAGTGCTATAGTTTAATTTTGCTGTTCTCCCTTGTCCACCAAGCTTGGCTTATTTCCTGAGCAAGGTCCCTGTCTATCAGAGCTTACTCTCATGGGCACACTCGGTATCATGCACAAGAAGCCAGCAGCAGAGTGGAGGGAGGTGTGGGTTTAGCACTCACGGCTTAGGGGGTGCTCAGGAATCCAGTGGGAGATGCTCTAATGGGGCATTCCTAGAGGTTTGTGGGTGGACTTCCTGTTGAAGTCCTGAAGTAGACAGCAGGAACCATGTTTCTTTAATGCCCTTTGATATTCTTATCTGTCTCCTTCCTTTTCTCCTCCTTTCCCCCAGTCATGGAGGTTGTTCCTCAGAAATCAGGGTGGTTCTGGGGAGAAACAGCTTTCTCCAGCCACAGCCCGTGCAACTGGGGTAGCCAGAGTGACTCATCACTTTCACTTTTCACCTACTATGTGGGAAAGGTCTCTGCTTTCCACCTCCCCTGTGGGAAAGGTCGCTACTGCCACTGCCAAACATCTAAGCCCTTTGAAGTGTCACCCTAGGGATGGGGGCAACTCTGGTAAGTTCCTCTTCTTCCTCTGCATCCAAACTCTCTCTATCCAGTTCCAGTGGTATGCTGGAATCTCCCCTCAGGCAGGTTGCACTTCTACAGTTTGTCTCTCATCTGTGAGTATCTGTTCAAGTTTGCTCTCTCCAGGTATTTTTCTGATCATGGTGAGTGGGGATCGGGTAGGTTCACTGAGTTTTTTGGATCCAAAGCCCCTTCTGAAGCCTTGTTTGTTTACTTTTGGATGCATAGATAGGCAAGACTATTACTTGATCCCTTGCTTTAAGGTATGAGGCACTTTTGTTCAGTTATGAATATCACTAATTGTTTAAAAAAATGGGGGGAGAGAAAATAAGAATGACTTAAAGCTCCACAATGCTGACATCACTCTTCCTGAGGTGTCATGATTAACAGTCTCACTTTGCTGATGTTGTCATCACACTTCTGGCCTGTGAACAGTATTGATGAAGCAAGGCTGAAGGCAGTATTTTGAAAAATCATGGATTCCAAACCAGAGGCTGAAAGCCTATATTTATATAAATATAAATTTACTTTTAAATTTATTTTTAAATTTAAAATATAAAATTAAAATTTAGACTTCCCTTTAGACTGAGCCTAAAGAGAAGATCTAATGTTTTTAGGAAAATTAAAAAAAAAAAAAAAAAAAAAGGTTCATGCAAATGGTCATGAACCTGGTACTGGAAATTTTCAGCTGCTATAGCCAGAAACTAGAAATATAGAGAACAGCACTTTCAGAATTCTGTGAAAATTATTACATAACCAAAATATCAATCAATATTTCCATAGTCAAAAACTGTTAATATTAACTAACAAGTTAAAATAATTTTATCCTATAAATATATAAATATTTATATATTTATATTGTTCAGTTACAAGTGCCTATCCTGAATAGTTTGCGTTAGAAAGAAGAGAATTCTAAGTACAAAGAAAAAAAGAGAAAAAAGTAGATATTGTGATCTCTACTTAAGAGATGATGTCTAAACATCTTTCTGAGGTCTGACTTAAAAGCAGTGTTGTGTTTGTTTCTGTGTTTGTGGGTAGGCTAGTAAATGGATGTTTAAATCAACAGTGACTTGAGTATTTAAAATAAAGGTAAAGGAGTTGAAAGAAAAGACTATTCAGGTTAAAATGAGAAACACATAAGATAAATGAAAATGGAAAGTTGAAAGGAACAAAGTCAATAAGAAAACAAATATTCATGCCCAAAGCAGCAGGGTCAACATTAGTATCTGATAAAGTATTTGAGAAGGAAAGAAATATGCAATAAGAAAAGGGTTATTTTATAGGAATAAGTAGAATTGTCCATACTGAAGATATTACAGTATCCAGTATACTGGATAACATAACAAAATATATAAAGTGAAAACACTTAAAAATACAGAAGAGAAATGACAGATATATAATAACAGTAAGACCTTGACCACCACCATCCCTGCAACATAAAATGCATAGACAAAAAATAAAAAATTATAGTTTAAAAATATATCTAGTAAGCTTTAGTTAAGTGTGACTTGGCTGTCTGACATGGGAGTTATTCTACTGCAACTTTGCATTGTTTCACATTCTTGTCAACTCTTGCTATTGTCAACCTTTAATTTTAGTCATTTGGAAGTTTCTATAGGAGTAGCACATTGAAGTTTTTTTTTGCATTTCCCTCATGATTGATGACACTGAACACTATATGATTATTACCTATTTAGATACACTTTTTAAAAGTTCTTGTTCAATTATTTCATCCATTTTTAATTTGGTGTTTCTCTTATCTTGCTGATTTGTAAGAGTTCTTTATGTATTCTCAGATATGAGTTATTTGAAAAAAAACATACAAATTAAAGGAACTGGCTTCCCTGGTGGTGCAGTGGTTAGGAGTCTGCCTGCCAATGCAGGGGACATGGGTTTGAGCCCTGGTCGAGGAATATCCCACATGCCACGGAGCAACTAAACTTGCGAGCCACAACTGCTGAGCCTGTGCTCTGGAGCCCGCGGGCCACAACTACTGACACCCACGTGCCTAGAGCCTGTGCTCCGCAACAAGAGAAGCCACCGCAGTGAGAAGCCTGCGCACTGCAACAAAAAGTAGCCCCCACTTGTCACAATTAGAGAAAGCCTGCGCACAGCAACAAAGACCCAACACAGCCAAAAATAAATAAAATAAATTAATTTAAAAAAATAAAATGAATTGTAAGTTTAAAATAAATAAATAAATAAAAAATAAAGGAACCAAGAGGAAAAACAGACAATAAGAGAATTTCAAAATCTGAATAATCCATGTGAAGAGATGAAGCATTAGATATTCACCCATAAAATAATTGCAAGCTGATATAAAATAGAATTACAACAGGTAAGAACAATTTGAAAAAAAAAGTAATAGTGAAAATTAAGCATTTATTAGTAGCTTTGAACAAAGATTCAAGGAAGTTCTAGAAAAGAGAATTAAAATGCAATAGGAAAAATAGAAATAAATGCAGGAAAAGATACAAAAATTAAATGACAAATTCAAGATGTTAAAGATTCAAATTTAGATAAAAAGATTCAAATTTTAAGAGTTCTAGGAAGTGAAGTTATAGAAAATTGGTGATACATTACACATTGCAGGAGACTGGGCCTAAAGAGAAGATCTAATGATTTTAGGAAATTTTTAAAAAAATGGTTCATGCAAATGATCATGAACCTGTTACTGGAAATTGTCAGCTGCTATAGCTAGAAACTAGAAATATAGAGAGCAGCATTTTCAGAATTCTGTGAAAAATATTACATAACCAAAATATCAATCAATATTTCCATAGTCAAAAAATGTAAATATTAACTAACAATTTAAAACAATTTTATCCTATATTTATATGAATATTTATATATAGACATTTGAGGAATGTTGGGAGGAGTAGTGAGAGGAAGATGTTTTTAAGAGAGCTAAATCATCATCTGTCATAAAGGAAGCAAATGAAGTTTTAAAATTAAGCAACATCATCATATTGTTTAAATTATGGAGTTGAGGCACTAGGAACAGCTAAGAGTTGAAAATGGTTGTTGAACTGAGTAGGGCTAGGGTCCAGGGAAATTATTTTTTATTATAATCTCTTTAGGTCAAAATGATGTAAAGATATATACATATATGTATAGTATTACTTATTAATTTAAAACTATCAATATTTTCAATAAATTCCTAAGTGTTATGTTATAACTTTATAATTCCACTAAAGATAATGTGCATGCATATATATATATATATGTATATATATATATATATTTTGTGGGAAAATCAGCCACCAAAATATCAATAGGGAAATATTTATTAGACCCTTGATATAGCAGGTTCTTATTAACTTGAAGGTATTTGCACATTTTTGTAGCTAAATCTGAGTAGAATTTTTACAAACAGTGACTGGTACCAGTGACCAAGACTGAGAAAATAGAAATGACTGATGGGAGTATTAATATTTGGAACATCATTCTGGTTAATATACTTTTGCAATACTTAAGGGAACTGGAAAGAGTGAAGAACGTGAGTAATTGAAGTCATTTCTTATATGAATCTGGAAGTTTGCAGAACTCACATAACTAGAGAGATTCCTTTGAGTTTGCTGTTATAAGGCGAGAAGTAGCACTAATTATTAGAAATAAGGGAGACTGTGAGGAGATAATATAATGATTTATGAGCTTTCTTTATAATTTGGTAGAAACATGACCCAAATGCAGAAACATTCATAGGCACTGGACAAATGAGATTTGGTCATTTTTTGTTATTGAAGAGTTAATTGGATAAACTTCAAGAAACTTCTCAGAAAATATCTGATGTTTGTAACATATCCCTGATCTATTCTGTAATTTTTAAAAAGTTTGTTATTTTAATGGAGGATTACTTTTTTTTTTTTTTTTTTTTTTTGGCTGTATGCGGGCCTCTCACTGTTGTGGCCTCTCCCATTGCGGAGCACAGGCTCTGGATGCACAGGCTCAGCGGCCATGGCTCACGGGCCTAGCGGCTCCATGGCATGTGGGATCTTCCTGGACCGGGGCACGAACCTGTGTCCCCTGCATCGGCAGGCGGACTCTCAACCACTGCGCCACCAGGGAAGCCCCAGGATTACTATTTTTTTCATTTCAATAAATTCAGTTCAGTAAATTAGATCCTTAAATATGTGCTTATATACTGGGAAGCAAATAGTTCTTTAATCAATGCAAACATTAACTCACTTCATTTCTTTTTTCCTTCCTTCCTATTAGTCACTATATTGAGCACCTATTAGATGGCAAGCATTGTGCTCGTGTTTTAAAATACACCAATACATATTACAGCAACGCAGGGAGTTTCAGGAATATTCTGCAGATGAGGAAATTTATGTTCAGAGGTGTTAATTAAATTGCCCAATACCACAGTGCTAGCAAATGGAAAAGTATATCTTTCTAAATGCAAATGCAAATCTTCTCCATCACATCATGGTGTATTATTTTAAACACAAGTATTTTTTAATCTGCAAGTGTTCATTGAGTGTCTATTATCTGTCATGCTCTATTCTTGACACGAGAGAAATAAAACGCAGTCCCTTTTCTTATGATTCTTATAGTCTGGTGGAGAGAGTACTCACATAAATATTTTGGGGAGCATGTAAATTTGGCTTTGACCTTGGTATTTCTTTTTGGGAACGCTGTACAAGTAGAGAAAGTGATTTAAGAGCAGAATGCCATTACAAAATTTCATGAGAAAGAAAGCCCCACAATACCTATGATAAATAATCTTTAATTATGACATTAAAACAGTGGGTAAGAAGAGAATTTCTAAAATTAGAGAAAAATGGTGTCCTAAAATCATATTTTGTTTTCATTTATCAAACTTCAAAACAGATTCATCACAAATGATTTAATGATAGATCTTCTGATGATTTTAAGCCTATAGAGGCAAAAATTTTGAGCAAAGCCTTATTGAAATGACTGCAATAGAATAGCAAGCATTTTCTGTGGATGAATATCAAAGAAGTTTTAGTTTAACCCAAGCTGTAAATTCTAAGTAATAGAATTCTATCTATAAGACATATCGCTGAAACACTAGTTCTTGACTTATATTCTGCTGTGCATACCAACAAAAATGTTAGCAGTGTTACTGAATCAATGTTTTTCTTTTTTTATAATCACACATTTAGACATAAAGATACAACCATATGTATTTTTAAAATTTTTACTATGTTGAGTTAATGAAGAATTTAGTCATTCTTCTGCTTTACTTTTTGAGAAATTTCTTGGTCTCACATAGCTAATGACTGAGTGGATCTGACTGATGTACTACTTATGGAATGGAAAATCAGTAAAGCAAATGTCTTATAACTGTGACTGACAATGAAACACAAATGTGGTGAAAGCTAAGAATGACATGTAAATAAGGAGATGATGGATTTTTTTTCACATCTTTCAGTTATATGTTAGAAAAGTAATTATAACACAGAAAAATGTAGTAGAATTACTGCCCTTAGACAGGAAAATAGTGACCTAATGTTATCACTGTACTTAATTCAAAAACATCTACATGACATAAAAGAGACGATGGAACTGCTTTGTCAGATATCAGATATTCAAACAAGATGGAATAGAAGCTATTACATTTTTAAAAAACATTGAATTAAAGAAAGATTTAACACTGCACTCTGCCAATAAGAATGCCAGCTTTCAAGACAGCTTGCTTGTAAAGAACATGGTTTATTTGTTAGAACTGGGTAAAAAAATAATCAAACTGGTGTGACTTGAGAGCAGAAGTACTTCTTACATCGTGCCTGCTATAAGGAGTCTCCCAACATTTTGCTTCACAGAAAGTGCTGCAATTAATGTGCATGAGATAAAAGTTGAGATGCAGGTGGAAATTTGGAGATTTGTCATATTGAAACCAAATTTCTCCATGGCTATATTTCAAGATCCAAGATTAAGGGAGATTTTATCTCAGGCAAGTAAGTGTAAAACAGCAACTAAGCAAAAATATTCCTGATAAAATATTATGTGAAGACATTTTTAAGTCTTCTGAAAATATGGAGAATCTTCTTCAAGCAGTGCAACAGTGCAAACCACTCTAATTTGAGCGATTGATTAGATGAAGTTACAGGAATTGAAGAGCTGATAAATCTTTACTTAGATGATGGAAAACTTTCAAACTTAGTGGCAATGTTACCATCAACAGCAGCCTATACTGCCAGTAGAGGCACACCCACTGACCCCATTTGGAAGTGAGTGGACAAATCGTTTTTTTCTAACTAAATGTTCTAACTATTAGAATTGGCTTTTAACAATTTTAGTAGTGAAAATATAATCATAATTACCTTTTTGGAAATATATTCATATTTTTCTTCAAGTCCCAAAAGTTTATTCTGTTATGGTATTAGATGGCTTCCCCTAATATTGATTTTAACATTCAATTATTTGGCTTTCAACCAAAGAGTGTATTGAGGGCAAATCTCTGATTAAAACATGGTGTAATAATTTTAGCAATAGAGACTTTAGTGCAAAGTTTTCAGGTAGTAGATACAATAGGTAGTGGATTCTGTGGTAGAGCATCAAAATAAGCTCTACACAGTGTTTTATGATAGTATTTAGAAAGAAACAAAGAACCCATGATGGTAACCAACTTGACAGAAAAAGCTAATATAATTGTAAATACAACTCTGGTGAAACTGTATTCCTTTTGGATAGTTATCACTATGTCTTCTATGTTGTCTGTAAAACCAATCAAATATATATTATAAAAATAAAATTCACATATGTAGTATAATATATGTAATATATTGCATCCAAATATTTACATGAATATTTGGTCTTACCATTAAAGGAAGCAGGACGGTTCCATTTGTGTCTGTTGTGAATAACCAAACATTGTACATTTACTTGCATATTCCAGAAAATACTAATATCTTTTATTCTTTTTAGGCTCTAATAAATAAGCTTGTTTCTCCTGTGATCCTTGGAATTTATGGGAATTGTCAGGGTATACAAATAAAATCTAGATAAAATGGTACTACTATATTTTCTCTTCATTAAGTTAAAGGAGAAGTTTCTATTTGCTGTCCTCTACAAGGAGGAGGACAGATTAAGGGAGGAAGAAAAGAAAGACAAATATGTTTTTGAGCAGTTAATTTTCAGTTCTAATCCCACAGCCATCTCTAGTGTGAAAACAGACAGGGAGAAGACTGGAAGTAGCAGGCTCCCCCATCACGCCATCCCAAGAAAGCTAAGTGAGCTTCTGCTCTTGGCTAGCCCAAGGTCCTCTTCAGGCACTAGTGACATTGGTGAAACCATGTAAAGATCAATTATGTCCTTTGCTACTTAAAGTCACTTCACAATGCTCAGAAGGAGAAATAACTTGCATGGATCTAACCCAGTTCTTTCATTGTGAGGATTTACATTAATATTTTGTATATAGCCCAATTTGTTTTCCTCTTGACCTGAGATTTTGAATACAATAAAATTCTTTCCAAACCCTTCCAGACTTCATACAAAGTAGAGTCAATTGGAACACTAAAGTAAGCTCCATTTCTAACTCTTCTTTACTTATTTGTATGTGATTATTCTTTAGCAGTGAGAGAGAGACAGGACCCCATAATTAGGGCTTCTGGGAGTGAACGATCCAGTATTTGGTTAAACTCCCACTGTGTTCTTGATTTGCTTCACTTTTGTGGTCACAAGAATGTAATTGTTTTACAGTTCCCCTCCCCTTTTATTTTGGCTATTTTTCTCAAGGTCTTGTGAACTCTATGTGTTTCCAGAATGCACTGACTCCTCACATTATATTTCTAATAACCAAACTCTGATAGCTTGCCCTCCAGCAAAACAATAGATTTCTAGGTTGTCACCACTACCTATTCTACACTAATATATAAAGAGATTTGCAGAATCTCTCTGTATATCAGTAAGATCAGTAACCCCCTGTAACAAGACATGCTTCATTAGAAATCATTCTCCTTATCCATTATGCATATTTTATTAAGAAACAACAGTTTTTGTGGTAAATTAAAAGATAATAAATAGCAGTAATAAATGTTACTCTAGACTTCCCAAATGGTTTATCATATTATTTTGTTTCCTCATTTCTAAAGCTCTCCCTCCCCACATATAATCTCCTATATTTTGTCTCCTTTCAAGCATGTTAAGATGACTTAACATGACACAAACTAATGTATTTATATTTAGCCAACAAAGGCCTCCATTGTTTAGAACAGATTTTTGAAAAAGGAAGCAATGGTGCTTTAGTTCAAATGCAAAAGTTTTATCATCAAAAAGTGTGATATTTAATTTAAAAATATACACTATTCCAAAAGGCCTCTACAGCATGAATGCTTTTCTCTAAATCACTGTGCCATTGTTTTCCAGACAGCCTGGCCTGAAGTAATTAGTTTTGCTTCTCTTTGTGAAATCCATTGAGAGCAGGTCAGTGGATAATGAATGTGAATCAGAAAATCTTCAGCACATTCATTTTTAAACAATTCTCCACAATGACTAGTTGTTTTGGTGTGGTGGTCCCCACTGAACAAGAGCAGCACAGTGGGCCAGCATGCCTGACGGGGCTCCCCAGAGCTGGATGATGTGAAATCAGTTTTCAGCAGGTTGTTTTAATATTTCAGCTTTTTCTCTAGTTAGGCACACATAGACATTTTCTCTTCATTAATTTAATTTAAATCTTATGGAAACAAGATGAGATTGAAATCAAGTAATTTAAGAAGTTTTTTGGAAACATAACTCCTTGCAATCATTTGGGGACCAGGAGACTTGAATATTGCATTTAAATTGAACAGTATGGAAAATGGTCTTAAGGGGAAAATGAGGGAGTAAAGTGGGTTATGTGGCACGATTCATGCCTTAAAATAATATTTATTTTATTTATGGGCTCCTTTGAGTGAAAAGAGTAGTAAAGATCATTTACAAAAACACTCCATAGTGATTTGGTTATTTTCTCAAAATAATTTTCAGGATTTCTTAGGAGGAATCTTTCATACAAAGCAAATATGAGAAATTTTAGATGATCTACAAATGCTGATGATTTCAGAAATTTTAGTGTAATTGTATTATATTAATTTCAATAATTATAGTTAAGTAACTAGTAACTTATATTTTGTTTGTGGCTACTTATGAGAAATATTTTATTTATTTTTCACTTAAAGTAGTTGATTTAAAATATTCTGTTAGTTTCAGGTGTACAGCAAAGTGATTCAGATATACATATATAGATATACAATTTTTCAGATTTTCCATTATAGGTTATTAGATATTGAATATTGTTCTCTGTGTTATACAGTAAATCCTTATTGCTTATCATTTTATGTATAGTAAAATTGTATGTGTTGTAACTCCTAATTTTTCCCTCCCCTGCCCTTTCCCCTTTGGTAGCCATAAGTTTGTTTTCTATGTCTGTGAGTCTGTTTCTGTCTGTTTCTCTTTTGTAAATAAGTTCATATGTATCATTTTTTAGATCCCACGTATAAGTGATATATATTTGTCTTTGTCTAACTTACTTCACTCAGTATGATAATCTCTAGGTCCATCCATTTTGCTGGAAATGGCAATATTTCATTCTTTTTTAATGGCTGAGTAACATTCCATTGTGTGTGTGTGTGTGTGTGTGTGTGTGTGTGTGTGTATCACATCCTTTTTTTTTTTCCTGTACGCGGACCTCTCACTGTTGTGGCCTCTCCCGTTGCGGAGCACAGGCTCCGGATGCACAGGCCCAGCGGCCATGGCTCACGGGCCCAGCCACTCCGTGGCATGCAGGATCCTCCCGGATCGGGGCATGAACCCGTGTCCCCTGCACCGGCAGGCGGACTCAACCATTGCGCCACCAGGGAAGCCCTATCACATCTTTTTTATCCCATTCATCTGTCAGTGGACACTTAGGTTGCTTCCATATCTTGGCTGTTGTAAATAGTGCTTCTGTGAACATTGGGGTGCATGTATCTTTCAAATTAGAGTTTTCATCTTTTCCAGATATATGCCCAGGAGTGTGACTGCTGGATCATATGGTAGTTCTATTTTTAGTTTTTTAAGGAACATTCATCTGTTTTCCATAGTGGTTTTACCAATTTACGTTCCCACCATACACTGTAAGAAAGTTCCCTTTTCTCCACACCTCTCCAGCATTTATTATTTGTAGACTTTTTGATGATAGCTATTCTGACCAGTGTGAGGTGATATCTCAATATGATTCTGACTTGCATTTCTCTAATAATTAATGATGTTGAGCATCTTTTCATGTGTGTGTTGGCCATCTGTACGTTTTCTTTAGAGAAATGTCTATTTTTTAAAAAAATATTAACTTGTATGAGCTGTTTGTATATTTTGGAAATTAAGCCCTTGTTGGTTGCATCATTTGCAAATATTTTCTTCCATTATGTAAGCTGTCATTTCCTTTTGTTGATGGCTTCCTTTGCTGTGCAAAAGTTTTTAAGTTTGATTAGGTTTGTTTATTTTTGCTTTTACTTCTTTTGCCTTGGGAGCTTTATCTAAGAAAGTATTGCTACAATTTATGTCAGAGAATGTTTTGCCTATATTCTTTACTAGGAGTTTTGTGGTGTCATGTCTTATATTTAGGTCTTTAAGACATTTGAGTTTATTTTTATATACAATGTGAGGGAGTGTTCGAATTTAACTGATTTATATGGAGCAGTCAGCTTTCCCAGCAACACTTGCTGAAGAAACTGTCTTTTCTCCGTTGTGTATACTAGCCTCCTTTGTCAAAGATTAATTAACCATAGGTGTGTGGGTTTATTTCTGGGCTCTCTATTCTGTTCCATTGATCTATATGTCTGTTTTTGTGCTAACACCATGCTGTTTTGATTACTGTAGCTTTGCAGTATTATCTAAAATCTGGGAGGGTTATGACTGCAGGTTTGTTCTTTTTTCCCCAGGATTGCTTTGGCAATTCTGGGTCTTTTATGGTTCCATATAAATTTTAGGATTATTTATTCTCATTCTGTGAAAAATGTCATGGGTAATTTGATAGGGATCACATTAAATCTGTAGATTGCTTTGGGTAGTATAACCATTTTAACAACATTAATTCTTCCAATCCAAGAGTATGGTATATCCTTCCATTTCTTTGAATCATCTTCAGTTTCCTTTGTCATTACTTCATAGTTCTCAGCATACATATCCTTCACCTCCTTGGTTAGGCTTATTCCTAGGTAATATTTTTTTGATGCTATTTTAAATGGGATTTATTTTTTTTTACTTTCTCTGATGTTTCATTGTTAGTGTAAGGAAATGCAACACACTTCTGTATATTAATCTTGGGTCTTGCTACCTTGCTGAATTTGTTTATTTCTTCTAATAGTTTTTGTGTAGAGTCTTTAGGGTTTTCTATATAAAGTATCATGTCATCTGCATACAATGATAAATTTACCTCCTCCATTCTTAATGGGAAACATTTTAAATAAGGAAATTAATAAATGTAAATAGTATAATAAATAATAATTAACTTTCTGATTTTAGGAAGCCAAAAGAAACATATTAAATACTCCCATTTTACTATATCCCTGTGTTTACGTTTTAGAATTATGTGATGGCAAGGCTTTTTTTTTTCAAAATGGGGTTTCCCATTCTCTTTCTTGCCTCCATCCTAACTCAGGAGTGTGGCTATGGGAGGCATTTCGTGATCTAGGCAAAGACGGTTTGCAGGCGAGGGTCTATCAGTGCAGGAATTGAGATTGGACCTGGTGAGGGAAGCTTGGTATTTATGCCAATTACTAATGCCAGGAGATTGTTTGGAGGCTGGCATGCCTAAATTTGCTTCCAGGTGAAGACAACATCTATGCTGAGGAAGCTATTACCCACAATAGATACATCCAATGACATGAGTCATGGACAAAGAGTAATAATATCTATGCCCCCAGATTCTCATCGAAGGTGTATTAGTCAGCCAACTGGGCAATACCAAAGAGAGTCTGAAGGGTCTAAGCTTATCCCTAGACAGTATGGAAACTCTAGTGTGCAGAAGAATCAGCTGAGGTGTTCATTAAAATGTACTTTCCCTTGTGCCACTTCAAGAAATTATGATTTAGCAGATGTAGTTTGGAACTTAGGGAGCTTCATTTAAAACATTTACTTTTAATTTTAGAAAAAGCTTAGATTTATGGAAAACTTGTGAAGAGAGTACAGAGAGTTCTCCCGAGGGGACTGTGTTTTTACTACATAAACATAATTCTGATGCATGTGTTTTGAAACTCTCATATTAAGAAGTATTGGGTTAGACTATTGAGGAAGCAGAGTGGGGAGTGTTTAGATTTCAGGCACAGCTTGCTCTTTCTGGGCACATCATAACCTGGATTGCTGGAACAAAAGTCCTTGGGGTGATCAGGCTGCTGTGATGGGAATTGTAAAGAACCTAATAGTCACTGCCCATGAAATACCAGGGCTAGAAATGTAAATAAATTGTAGGTCCTTCAAGATTTTTGAGAGGGCGGTAGCTGATGTATTTCCCTCTTCATATAGGAATAGTACTGGCCTGAGCCTGTGGTGGGAGAGTTCTGTAGATCCAAGTAATAGTAACCAGGAGAAGCCAAAGGAGTAAGGTTTTCTTTAAATATATTGAGCTAGTTACTAGACATGCCTTACTAAAAGATCTCATTTATAAAATTCTTTGATATAATGATATCACTTACTCATAGGGTCCTCTAATTAGCCAGGAAGCTTCTGTTATTATAAAATGACAAGAAGTCTTCAAACTATAAATTATGTTCCAATTTTATTGCTTTCAGAATACTATTTGTGTATCATTCTGTATACTTTGTTTTGGACTACAGGTAAAATACCCCTTAAAAAGTGAGAGTTGGGGATCAGAATAACCTAAAAGGGAGCTAAGAAGTATAATCTATAGTTATGTTTATAATTTCTAAAGGAATGCTGAAGAGGTACGTCTGAACATGTTTATTTTTTTATAAAATAATTTCATACTTTATATGCCAGTTTAATGCTTTAATGGATGTATCATAGAAATGAATGTAAATTCATCATAATGAGAGAACTGAGAGATTTCTGACAATCTTGTGACAGCTGAATTAATCTCTGTGAAATGTCAGTAATAATGATAACCATTAATAAATACTGCATATGATTGAATTAACAACGATGTAAAACCATCTTTTGCTTCTATGAAATCCCATTTAACCAGGCAGAGATATTTTCTTATGCTTAGTATGAACACTTAATTTCAAAGTAGAGCACCTCATACAAGTTTCTCAAAAAAGATTTCATTTATATTGCCTAAGCTTACATTTATAAGAAGTAATTTTTTATGTGACTTTTTCAGAATCAAAACTTTAGTGATAGTTGATATTTACACATTTTTATTTTTGAAAATAAATTAATCATAAAGTACTGAAAGTGTATAAAATCTATAACACCTACCAGTCTTTGACTCCCTTTTTAAAATAGTAGAATGCTAATAACAGCCACTATGCCAGCAAAGTCTACATTTCAGTAAGGGGCTACATCATATATTAGTTTTGAGTTGTTTCAAACCAAAGGTACTTTGGATTATTCCAGTATTATATTATTTTTTGTGACAAATGAAAGGAGGATAATGTTAAAAATAAAGCATACCTACCATTCCCATTAATCCCCAGTGAATTATGTAGCATCAAAAGCAGATGGTGAAGCTGAAACACTATCTAATTTGGAATAGCTGAGTCTTGCCCATGGATGGAAGGTGAAGTGAACTTGATATAATTTTTTGAAAATTTGAAAGAATCATATGGTAACAGTTTACCCCCTCCCATATTATTTGAAGATAGATATGTCTAAAAAGACCAAATTATGACTGGAATCCAATGCTGTACAGGATTTTGGATTAACATTGTTTGTAGATTTTGCTAGATTTAAAATTCCAGCCTCTGCTGAAGTACACATTCTTTTAAAATGAGTCAGCCATTGCTTTTGCTACAGGGTTGAGTTTGTCTGATCTTGTTTTTTACCCCAGCATTCCACAGCTATGCTTCATGACTCACAGTAGGTATTATACAAAATATTTGGGAAAATCATACAGTATTGTTAAATGCAATGGAAAATAATTTCATGTACATATAAATTTGAGGCAAATATGCATACAGGTGAGAAGTTTAGGCTTACCCAACATCTACTGAAAAAAATTAAATCTTATGAACTTAATTTATCTCCTCCATTAGAACCTAAATATCATTTTTTCTTAGATATAAATCAATTTTAAGTGTAACTTTTTTCAGCATTCTAATTCTCATAATAATTTGTCGTAAATGATACTTCTATTATGGAAATTTTAAACCATACACTGGGAAAGAATAGAATAATGCATATAACCATGACTTAGAATGCACCTGTGACTGAGTTTTAGAAAGAAAAGATTGATTAGTTTCAGACTGATTGCTTTTTTCCTAGGAGTTTTAATATATCCTTTTGCATTTATCTTCTCCAAATCCTATATGGTTAATATTATTATATGTTTTTAATGGGGAAGGTGAAAAGTAAGTAAAGAGAAGTGAGCCACTAATGGATACACACCGAATCTTTCAGAATCTGGTGCCTGACCCTGTAGTTTCAGGTCTAATTTTCCTTCTGTGGCACCTGGGAGAGAGCGTCAGATCTTCATTAACGATCAAAGGATGGAACAGGAGGGCGAAGAAAGAAATTAAGGGAATGCTGGGAGACCAAGAAAGAGAGAATAAGTCTGTTTTGCCAATCTTGATCTCCTTTGAGAGAGGATTAATATTCTTGGGATACAGGATTCTAAGCTATCACCTCCAACAGTACTTGAGGAAGATGGTGACAGGGGTGGGTGGTTTCATGAGATTTTGTTATTCACCTGATTGGGAAAACAGAGCAGGGTAATTTTCTTCCTAGACACAGATACTTCTTAAAAATGTCTGAATCGTAAATTATCTTACATATTACTAAAATAGATATCTGTGTAGCTAAGAGTGTCAGGTGTCAGTGAGTTGGATTTTGTTCTTTAATGATTTTATGTTTATACATTAATATTTAATGGGGAAAATGACTTTCTATTAAGTTGGAAAATTTCAAATAACATATTAATAGGTTTTAATGAGTGAGAGACCAAGGGAATTGTGAAAAGTGCTTTGCATATTCCACTACTTCATTGGGACCATTTATTCTTCTTTTTCTCATGAGGTTAAAAGCTCAAATACTTGACTTTTTGGATATTTAGCTTGTCTTCTAATTATGGAAATAACTAAACTTTATTGTGTCATAAAACTATCAAACAGTGGATCTTATTGAAATTAAAGAAGTTGATTTTTTTGGCATTACTCTCTGTTTATCTGGGTATGACAAATTCATAGAATTTTACTGTGGAAACTGACCTTAAGAGTCTCCTCTTTTCTGACAATATGGCAAGTTTTCATTCAGCAAGATGAACATCTCTAATGTTGAGAAACATCATGTACAGGAGTTAGCAAAGACTCTGAAGTCAGCTTCTTTTGTCTGAATCCCAGTTCTGCCACTTACTATATCTCATTATTGTGATGATTTAATGAAATAGCATGCCAAAATTACTCAGAATAGAGTGCCACATGGTAAATACTACATAAGTATTATTATTACATCACAAGGCCACTCGTTTCATTTCTGAATTTATATACTTTTAAGTACTCACAATATATCTTTAATTTGGGATATGGGTTGGCAAACTTCTCTTGTAAAAGGCCAGGTAGTAAATATTTTGAGCTTTGCAAGCCATAGGATCTCTGTTGCAACTACTCAACATCTGCCACTAAAGCATAAAAGCAGTCTTTGAAAATAAATAAATGAATGTGTGTGGTTGTATTCCAAAAAAACTTTATTGACAAGTACAAGTGATGGGCAAGATATGGCCCACAGGCCATAGTTTGCTGACCTCTTATTTAGGAGAGTATCTCAGTTCTTTTATGAAGATGTCATTCAGACAAAAAGTGCACCTTAAACCCGAGTTGAGAAAAATATTCCCTATGAAAGGAAATCATGAACTCCATGCTGCCTTGACAATTAATTCTTTAGGGCCACCCACGTGATCATGATTGCCTACACAGTGGCAGAATAATGGCATTTAGAAGGTCATGATCAATTAGACTGAAAACTTGAAAAAGGAATATCAAGTTTGAGTTTATAACTAAAATATTAGAGTCTATCAAAAGAATATGTTGAAAAAATTTAAGCTAGCTTTTAAATGAAGATGTGACACCTGCTGTATTATCATTTTGAATAGCAAAAACCCTACATATTTATATGGTGTATGAAGACCTTGTCTGCCAGTTTATTAGAAGAACTCATTAGTATAGATTCATAGCACTTTAATTAAGATAATAATATTTTATATAGAGGCTTAAACAGCATACAATGATTTGCAATTTAAATTAAAAATGTAAAATAGACAATTTTTAAAAGCTCAATAGCAATTAGATGTCCTATTTCAAAATTAGACACAAAGCAGCAGAAAACAAAAGGAATTCATTAATAATTTAAAATAGTATTCTATTAAAAATAAGTGGTCAAATGAATTTTGAGACTGAACATTAGGAACAGCACAAAATATTAAGATTTGAAAGTAACTGGTTCAACATGTATAAGAATAGTATTCTGAGAAACTTCTAGTCTTAATAAGTAGATCTTGAAAGTGCTTTCAATAGCTGATATTATAGTTATACACTTAAATAAGCTTTGGAAGTTCTGTATATACACGAAGGAACTTAAATCTAAAAGATAGCAGCCTGCATTGAAATTACAGTCATTTTCCTAAGTATTAACTGATCTGTTACAATACTTAATGCAAATTATTAATAGAATTGGGAGTGATATTAAATATATTGTACTCTACTTTTCTTACCTTTCTCTGTAAAATGTACTGGATTTTTTATTAGGCTACTCAGGCATCAATCTGTGGGGATGGATGGAAGGAATAAGAGGAGATCAGAACTTGGAACACAGTGAATGTTCCAAGAGAGAAATAGGTATATTAGTAATAGTAATATTCAGCTTCTGTCATTCAAAATAAGGATCATGCAATTGGACAATATTTCAAGCTAGATATTCTTTCAAGGGAGGTTCTCAAATTTCTTTTACCCCCATTTATTCAGTAAGTCAATTATCACCTAGTTTGGAGTATTAAGTGCACAGAGGTCAGTAGTATAGGGGAACACTCCAGTATGCTCTTAGAGCTTAGCTAGGGTATGGAGAGAGAAGATGGTTTAGGCATTTAAAGAAAGCTCAATTATTAATGCCTCTGGGGAGTGCTGTGAAGGAGAAGAGAAGTAGGAGATTGGATCAACCAGGCCAATGTTCAGTTTCCACCCTTCTAACTCTGGATTGAAAGAAACAAAGTGTATAAAGTGAAATTAAGAGGAGAGTAAGGGGCAAAGGTGGTTGGACTCACCTCTGGCTCCTCTTTGGAACTCTGGAAAGAATCCAAATTTCAAGCTTCTCTATGTTAATCTGGGATGTAGCCCCAGAAGTCAGACAAAAGGATTTCAGAGTCTGCCCACTGAACCAAACCAAGTTAATGTTTATCAGTGACACTGAGAACTGAGCTAAGAGCTACTGGATCTGCTGTGATGCTATGTGGGCAGACTTGGTGACCTCTAGGCTATTAGGCTGGTTAGGAGACGTGGTTATAGATTTAGGTATCTGAAACCAAAGGTTTCACTTCTGAAAGGGAATATCTCAGGAGCATTTCCTGGTTCAAAAAAGACTTTAAGTTCATCATTTTCAGATTTTAGCATCAGAAAATGGCAGGAGAAAGGACATGTGGCATTGTCTAGCAGACCAGCTGATGCAGGCAGCATATGACCAAAGTCCAGGATAAAGTTTCCCTTAACTCACAGTGATGCATAGCTACACACCAGTACACTACACACCCTTACTCCCAGAGGCCATTTTGGGGAGGAAACAGACTTAAGGGTAAATTATATGACAGGCTGAATATTCTTTTATTTAAGAAGATTGAGTACTAGTTGAAGAGCCTTATGTAGTTATCACATTGATTTAACTTTAAGCAGAATTAGATACTCAGGAGATGTTCCCCACCTCAGCCATAGGCACATGCTTTGATGGAAGACCAGGTTGATTACAGATTAAATAAGAAACTGCACAACTGATATGTAGTAAATTTATATATTGTGACCCTACTTCAAGGTCACAGTTGCAATTTATAAATGTCTTCTTGATAGAATCTCATAAAAACCTCAATAGCGTTTATACACTACAGATAGAAAAACATACAATTTGTTAATTATGGTAACCAAAGATAAAGAACATGGAACTTATTTAACAAATACATAAGTGAAACTCATATTAACATAATGCTTTAAAATTCTGTCAAATATTAATTTATCCAATGAAAGTAGTTATTTTAAATGCCTATTAGTATTTCATGACTGCCCTGTTCTATCATGGACATTAAAATGATATAATAATAAAGTCCTCACACTCGGGAAACTTCTTATTTTAGAAGCCAAAATTTGAGTGCTTGTGAACTTAGATGTTAACTCTTAGAAATATCAGCAGGTAATATAAAATATTGTATAAATAATTGTTGTAGAAACTCAGGAGGAAAATCACCATCAGTTGACCAAAATTCATATGTGATTTGTAAGTACACATAGGAAAAAATTTAGATTGAGGTAGACATGGGGGGAAAACACATATGGAGATTGACAAAAATGTAGAACTTAGGAAAGGCATGGGAATGAGCTTGGCTAAGTAAAAATCTTTGTTTGGAATGAATACTAAGTTCAAAAATAATAGCAATATTTGCAGTGTACATATTTAATATTACTGGTTCTATTATTGAATTATTTTCTTGTATGTAACTTGTCATAGAGCTAGTAAATAGAAGATTCATGTTTAAACTAAAATATTTTAGATCCTTGTTTCAAGCATTTTCCAAAACTGAAAGACTGTGTCAAGTAAGAGTGGCATTGTATGTCAGGTTGAAGAGTTTGTAATTAATGAAATAGGAAATGTGGTAACAAACATATTTGCATAACAGTAACTTCTACTGGAGTTTATATTTAAAAGGCATGACAAGAAAAAGATAAGTAATGAAAGCTTTTGGGATATCAGACATGGCTCTGAGTCTTGGTTTGCTGTTTGCAAGCTTTTTTATATTGATGTCACTTTCCTAATCTATAAAGTGACCATGATAATATCTACACCATATTATGAGAATCCCAACACATCAGTATCAAATAAATGTGAAAATGTTATATACATTTGAAGAAATATTAGCATAGTTTTCTCAAATGCAGAATGTTATTTTATAAAGTCTTAAATGTGTGATTAAATGTGACAGTCCTAAAAGAAAAGAGAGGGACTCAGAGTGGCCAAGGCTGTGTACTCAAGATTATGATTCTCGCGACTCCAAGAATAAGTGATGGTGCAATTTTAACCAGATGCCCTATTATTTGGTAAATAAAGAATAAGGATTTTAGCAGGTGATATATTAAGAATAACGCTTGTGATTCCAGGTAGGATAGGATTACTTGGCATGATGTATAAACCACTCACCTTACTAGCTGAGGCATGGCCCTAGAATTGTAATGCGTGTCTTAATTATAACTCTGATTGAGTTTATCCCAATCATCCATAATGGAGGAGTTTTAGAATTTCAGTATTTAACCTTTGGTGGGAGGGCAATGATGAGATCCAAAAATAGAGGTGTGGAATGTTAAGGATATTACTGAAGACAAAACCCCAGGACCCACTTTGCTCTTCGTAAGAAATAGCTAAGACTATCTGAACTCTATAGTGAAAGGGGAGTAGAATAAATTAGGGGTTGAGATTGAGGGAACATTGTCAGACACCAATGACAGTGATTTTCAGCAACACAGTACACAGGTATAGGCATTTGATGGAAGCACTGAAGCAGTCACGTCTTCGGGTCACTGCTTTGAGTATAATTTGAAGGCAAAGAGGAATTTCAGCAAGCTTAGCAACGCTAATTTGAGACATAGAAAAAATGTGAAAACATGATTCTTTTTTCTGGTATCCCCTTGTTTATCAGTGCTGGGGGAGGGGAATATTTATTAAGAATTTTAAACAATGAACATAATCTTTATGAACCAAAGAGGAAGCTCTTTCCCATACTTTTCTCTCTGATGTAATTATTTAAGGTAACATTTTTTTTTAAGATTTATTATTTATTTATTCATTTATTTATTTTATTTATCTTTGGCTGCATCGGGTCTTAGTTACCACATGCTGGATCTTCGTTGGGGCATGCGGGATCTTTTGTTGCGGCGCGGGCTCTTCATTGTGGTGCGCAGGCTTCTTTCTAGTTATGGCGTGCAGGTTTTCTCTTCTCTAGTTGTGACACACAGGCTCCAGAGCGCATGGGCTCTGTAGTTTGCGGCACATGGGCTCTAGTTGAGGCATACAAGTTCAGTAGTTGTGGCACGTGGGCTTAGTTGTCCTGTGGTATGAGGGACCTTAGTTCCCTGAACAGGGATTGAACCTGCGTCCCCTGCATTGTAAGGCAGATTCTTTATCACTGGACCACCAGGGAAATCCCCTTAAGAGAACTTTTTTTGAAAAATAGAACTTGGGGTGAGTCTAAGGCATTTGGAAAATGCTATGGCATATTTTGCAGTACACAGCACACATTTCCACTGTGTTAGGAATATTAAGAATCCTTCCATAGGGAGTGGCTTTAGAAAATATCTTTGGAGCTCCTAGAAAAGAAATGAAATGACATAAAACTGAAATTCTCAAATGGTTGGGCATTTACAGATTAACAACACTGGCAGAGAGGTTCCTATGCCTTGAAAATATTATTTGTAAATTTGATAATGTCACTCTTTATGAACTACTTATCACCAGGCCTTATTAATGTTATCTCATGAAGCATTCATCTAATAGCTAGACAGGCACTGAATTTCCTAGATCTGAGAATCAGCCTGGGTTATGGTAAAAAGGCAGTCATTCAAAATATATTTGTTATTTTCCAAGTATATATTAATCAAATACATATAGTATTTTGTGTAATATATTGCTGGATATTGTGAGAGATGGTATAATATTAGAAAATTCCATTATCCTCATATTTTTTAGGGTTTGTCTCTATATGCCAACATTTCCAATTTTATGGGTTTTTTTTAGCTTAGCATTTGAGGCAACATTCAATATTTTAAATCCTTTGTGAGAATATATAGTTAACCTGAACGTATCCTTAAGCAGAATTAATCTAAAGGAGAAAGAGTAAAGGAAGTGGATATGAAGTTAGATCAAGAAAGAATAGTTTTGGAAAAAATGATGAAATACCAAATACATTTGCATCTACCAGACACTTGAGTCACCAACATGATCTCAGTAGTGCTTTAATCATTCAACATCAATATTAACATTTCTAAAACACTTGATCATCACCATTTTCCTATTCCCCATATCAGCACTTTAAAAATGGACTTTAATTAAATGTACTTGAATAAGCAAATACCATTTTCTTACTCTTTGTTTATTTACCTCGAATCCTAAGACCTTGCTGTGATTCACTTAACATTTTTAGGATGGCTTGGAATTTTTGATATAAACAATCATATCCTCTCTCTATGAATAAAGACAGTGTTACTTCTTCCTAATTTTTATGACAGATTTCTTTTTCTTGACTGTGAAGCTGAATAGAGGTGATGGAGGTGGACATTCTTGCCTGGTTAAACAATCTTGCATTCCTTGAATAAATAAAATTTTGTTGGGGCTTCCCTGGTGGCGCAGTGGTTGGGAGTCCGCCTGCCGATGCAGGGGACACGGGTTCGTGCCGCGGTCCGGGAGGATCCCACATGCCGCGGAGCGGCTGGGCCCGTGAGCTATGGCCACTGAGCCTGCGCGTCCAGAGCCTGTGCTCCGCAACGGGAGAGGCCACAACAGTGAGAGGCCCGCGTACCACCAAAAAAAAAAAAAAAAAAAAAAAAAATTTGTTATAATGGATTTTTGTACTTTAAAAAAATTGCTGGATTGAGTTTGCTAAAAATTCATTTATGATTTTACATGTATGTTTGTGAGAAAAGTTGGCCTGGAATTTTTTTTTTGTAATATCACTTTGCTTTGAGATCACTCTTAT
Organism: Orcinus orca; assembly: GCF_937001465.1. Classification (NCBI taxonomy): domain Eukaryota; kingdom Metazoa; phylum Chordata; class Mammalia; order Artiodactyla; family Delphinidae; genus Orcinus; species Orcinus orca. The sequence goes on from NC_064562.1 coordinate 75,134,978, forward strand.
GCTGGCTTTATACAATAAAATAATCCTTACATAAATTTTGTACAAATTTTATATAAAATTTCATTAAATGTAAGGATTTACTTGTGGAGCCGTCTGGACATGGAGTTTACCTTTTGTGAAGAGATTAAATTATTCAATTCCTTTAATAGGTAAAGGGCTATTCAGATTTTAAAAATTTCCTATTAGTTTTGGTAATTTGTATATTTTTTCTAGAAATTTTTTCATCTTATTCAAATTTATAAATTTATTGAAAGAAATTTATTCATAATATTCTCTCATTAATTTCACTGTCTGGCACTCTCTATTCAAAATATTATATTCTCTTTCCTTTTTTTTCCTTGGTTCTTACTAGTGACTTTAAAATTCTATTGTTTCAATAAATTAACTTTTGGCATGATTGCTTTCTATTAGATATTTCTTACTTCATTATTTTCTAGTCATTTCTTTCTAACGTTTTTTAAAGGTACATATGTCTTATAAATCACAGATTCAGCTGAATCCCACAAATTTTGATTATTCTAATAATTAAAAAAATTTTCACCGTGAGTTCTTTGAGCATGGGTTTGAACAGTATTGCTTACTTTCATAATATTTGGAGTTTTTAAAGTTATCTTTTTATTGTTTTATTGCTTAATTTCAGAGTGCAATACATGATACTGAAATTTGCTAAATAACACTATTTGAGCGTACAAATTGCCAATGAATATAAATGTTCCAAGAACCCTAAAAATCAATTTTCATTCTGAAATTCTTCAGTGCAGCATTCCGTATGTCAGATTAATTTGGTTATACTTTTTCAAACCTTTTACATCTATGTCTCTTGTCAGTTTTTGGAAAAGATATGTTAACCCTCACTTTTGCTGTACTTTTAAATGTATCTTCTTTGTATTCTCTTAATTTGTGTATTTTGAAGTTATGATATTAGGTGCTTATAAAGTTAGAATTTTTGTGTCTTCCTGGTAGATTGGCTCCTATATCATTAAAAAACTATTTCATTTTATTTCTAGCGATGACTGTTGCTTCAAAGTCAACTTTCTATTAGTTATTTATACCTTTTTTCTCTGCTTACTGTTTGCCAATTTGTATCCTGATAATTAGGGATGTCTCTTAAAACAAAAACTAGGTACTGTTTTTAAATCCAGTGTGAAAATTTGTTTTTTAATTGGCATGTTTAGCCCTTTTATAGGTGTTTGGATTTAAACCTACAATCTTATTATTTATTATCTATTGGTGCCACTTGTTCTATACTTTCTCTCCTTCCTTGACATTTTTGGGATTACTTAGGATTTATGTTAATATATTTTCCTCTTTATTACCTTGTTACTTATACATTCTATAACTACTATTTTGAGAGTACCGTGGAGATTACAATATGCATTGATAACAAATTTTAACCATTGTATGTAATAGTATATTAACACATTCCAGATTGTGCTAGAACATTAGACTCTTGCTCTGCAAAGTGCAGTCCACGGACCAACAACATTGGCATCTTCCAGGTCCTTGCCTAGAAATGCAGAATTCTCAGGCCCCATCCCAGACCTACTGAATTAGAGCCTGTGGTTTTATAAGAATCTCAAATGTAACTTATGCTCAGTAAATTCAAGGGGGTATTACCTTGGAACACATTTAATTCTAGTTACTCTCCTTCCCACCTTTTTCTGTTATTATGGCTATGTACTTTAATTCTAAAATACTTTTAAACCCCAGAAGCTATTATTTAATTAGCAAATAGATTTACCCACCTATTTACCCTCATATTAGATTGAATCACATATGTACTCTTTTGCTGCTCTCCCTCCCTCCCTCCGTCCTTCGTGGTTTTATATGGAATAATTTTCTATATGCTAGAAGAACTCCTTTAATATTTCCATTAGTGTGGTTCAGCTGGTGTGTAATTCTCATAATTTATTTGTTTTCAAAAATGGGTTTATAACCTTTAATTTGGAAAGATACAGTCACTAAGTATAAAATTCTAGTTAATGTTGCTAAGAGTGTCTAGCACAATGTTTATGCCATAGTAGTTGTTCTATATATTTGGTAAATTAATTGTTTATTATTAACAATACAATTGCTTAATTGACTTGTGTTTGACACACAACAGAGAAACAATGTTTTTCTTATTAGAAAAAAGTAAGTTTTTGCTGAACATGATAAAGCAATGAATTCTACTCTTTTTACCTCTTTCTGATTGTGGAAATAATCTTTAGAAAACCTCATACTGATTACAAGCATCTCAAGATCTGTATGGAGATCATAAAAGTTAAACAATTGACTATATTTAATTTCAAAGCTTTACAGAAGCAAATGAGTATGTAAAAGTATACTTCTATGAAGAAAGATTTAAGTTAGGGCTGGAATACTAAAATACAATGTTGTAAATTTTATGATGAGCTCAAATTTAATTATAGTTGATCGTGAATAGCCCTCAGCAAATAAGGACCAAAGTATAATATATACAAGGAATCACAGTTTCCCATGACATGCACACCTTATTTGGAAAAAAGTGGTTGAGCCCTGTAGCTATATTGAAGAATTGTTAAGTACAAAGTGCACTAAAAACTTAAGCTACTGCTGCAACTCTTACTGCATAGGAAAGGGAACATCTAGATTTGGCAATATCTAGTTTTTTGTTTTGAGCATGTGTTATTTATATCATCTTATGACATTTTCTTTTCACAAGTGACAGCTGTCAGTGCTCAACAAACAAAAACCCTTAACATGTGTCCTTGTTAGGCTAATAATATTCTAATAGATTGTATTTTATATCCTTTATAATGGGAAAAACAAGAAAATAGCAAATTAATATTTTTCCCTGAAGCTAATTTTTATTACTATTTTTAGTCTGAGTAACTAAAGCGATCACAAATAAGCACCCATTGTTTATTTTTAACAAACATATTGAACATCTATTTTGTCATAGGTAGGTAGAATTTTGGATAATTGTCTGATAAAGCTTGATTTCCACCAATTTAGATTCTAATCTGTTTTGTAAGACAGCCAAGAAATTTTGTCATTCTAATGTTTGACTACTATTATAAGAAGTAAATTCTTTATTCAACCTAATTGTTACATGGTGTAATTTAAGGTCTTTTTCCTTGATGTGAAAAATATTTGAAGTTAATAAGAATATGAATGACTGCTATCACTTATTTTTACATACATTTTTACAGTTTTACCAGATGAGTGAGATGGCTTTCCTCAGAACCATTTAGGTCATTGATATCAGAAATAGGAATATAGTTCTCTCGAACAACATGGGGTTTGAACTGTAGGGTCCACTTATATGCCAATTTTTTATCCAGAGTGGGTTGAATCCACTGATGTAGAACCATGGATATGGAGGAACTGTGGATGCAGAGAGATGACTATATATTATGCAGAGATTCTTGACTGCATAAAGGATCAGTGCCTCTAACCCCTTCATTGTTCAAGAGTCAACTGTAGTTTTGAAATTTTTACTCCTAGTCAAGAACCACCTACAACACCACTGGTGTCTGTCATCTCAATGGAGCTAAGGAAGATGTGGTTAACTTTTATATATGATCCCTTTTGGGTGACAAGATATGGCTTCTTCTTTGTCAGCAAGCTACTATGCAGTACCAGTATGTAGAAAGTTAACTTTTTGGAATTATATAATTACAGAACAAGAAAGGATAAGTAACAAGGTACTAGAAGTAAAAAAAAAACAAACCCAAAACAATGAGGAATAGTATCATTAAATATTATCCCTTGGTTTTCTCTTATTTTGTTATGGTGTTTTTAATGTTTTCAATGTTTATTCTTTAATCATGGTTAAAAATGATCTGTGAGCACTCCCCAACTCCTTCCCATGTTAAATTACAAATCTCTTAATTAGGTTCTATTTTAAATAGTGTTAATAAGCACTTAAAGTCATGGATTGATGTCTCATTTTCCTAATTATTGGTAGTTATATTTAGTAATTACTTCTATTTTCTTGAATCACCTATGCGTCAGGGACTTTATATGCATTTACCAAAAACAGAAACAAAACAAAATAAAAACAAAAAAACACAAAATACAAAAAGTATTTTATTCCTGACTTAAGGAGGAAACATCCTCCAAGAAGTTGTGATACATCTCTAATCACTAGATAGCTATGAAGGCATCTCATTGACTCCAAAACACTGAAATTCAGCTACATTAATTTTTTTCCATTGCATCATATTTCTGAGGAGGAAATAACGTCAATCTGAATCAATTAAATTTGCATAGTAACATTATTGAGAAGATCAGATAGAAAATTGGACTCAAACATATTCTTTCCATTGAAACTTGAAATTTAATAGCAAATTATAAGGACTCAGCTTATGTTTGAATATTTATTCAATCTTTCTGGAAATAATATAGAAGTCTTACTTTTGCATTCAATGAATTTAAACAATAAAAAAACACTTGCTTATACTTTAGAAAAATATTCCTAAGAAATGCTGATATAAACAAAAGTATAGTGGAGTCTGTCTTTTCATCCAAACTGCCAAAATTTTAATAGGAAGAGTAAAGATGATTTATAAAGCCATTGGTTGGCAACATACGTAAGAAAGATTTATGTTTTATACCTACTCATAGATGAATCCTTTTATTACTTAAAACTTCTGCTCTTTAGTTTTTATTAGTTTGTTTTTAGTTATTATTGGCAGCAAATGAGTAGTGATGTTAGTGGAATAAAAGTTACAAATAATGAAAAAGGACATAATTATTCTCCAAACACTAAATTATTGGCTCTACAATTTTCAAAGTTTGACATTAGGTGATTTATACAATTTAAGATAAAGCCATTGTAAAAAAGAACATTTATATTGTTCTTCCATTCTATTTAAGAAAAGAATATAGATGAGTATAAGATATACTATTACTAATAGTGATACTATCAACATTAATAATAAACTTAATATTCATTAAGGATTTACGTTTTATACATGATATCTAATTTAATCCTTAAAGAAAAGCCTGAATATAATTACTCTTATTCGCCCCAATTTACAAATGAGGAAACTGAGCCACAGAGAAGGTAAGAAATAAGTGGAACCAAGACTCAAATATAGGTAGATTTCAGAATACATGATTTTAAGCATAGCAGCACTGAATTATGATACTATGTTTATATTTTCTTTATAGTTGTTGGATCATGGTGAAGGTTATGGTGATATTACTCTTAGGCAAGATTCTATACTGCATCATTATTATTTTTTAAAACAGTTCTGATTGATTAGCAGAGTTAATGCGAACCATCAAGATAAATTATGTTTGAAAAATTCAAACAATTCATGTCCAAATAAGCCACAGAGCTGAAAATGCCAACATAAACCCTGTATTAGTTATCTTTTGCTGGGTAAAAGTGTATCACAAATTTAGTGGCTTAAAACAAGACACATGTATTATCTTATAGTTTCTGTGAGTCAGTAGTCCAGTCACAACTTAGCTGGGTATTCTGTCCAGAGTCTCCCAAGGCTGCAATCAAGGCATCGATGAACTGTTCTAATCTGGAGGCTCAGCTGGGAATATTCTACTTCCAAGCTCATTCAGCTGAGCTTCAGTTGCTGGCAGAACTGAGCTTTGTTTGTTTTTTGGAAGAATTTCTTTCTTTGTGGTTTTATGACTGAGGGCCCTGGCTTTTTACTGGCTATTGGCTGGAGGCCACCCTCAGATCCTAGAGCTTACTGCAGTTCTTAAAAGCCACCTGTAGTTCCTTACTATATAGGCTTCTCCTACATGTTTACTTACTTCATCAAGAATATGTGAGATTATGCTTCAAACTATAATATTGTACATTCATGACATAACTGGAAAATCACAGAAAACATACTGAGAACCTACTACTTAATTCCCAAGGGCAGTGAGTCTCAACCTGGGATATCACTTGGAATCACCTGGGAATATTTTTTTTATTGAATGTAATTGAGTTACTGTGTAAGTTTAAGGTGTACAACTTGTTGATTTGATAAATTTATATCTTGCAATATGATTACCACCAAAGCTAACACCTCTGTCACATCACATAATTATCATTTCTTTTTGTGGTGAGAACATTTAAGATCTAATCTCTTGGCAACTTTGAAGTATATGACAGTATTGTTGACTACAATCGCTATGCTGTGCATTAGATCTTCAGAACTTATTCATCTTCTGGTTGCACATTTGTAACCTTTAACAGCATCGACTCAATTCCCCCACTCCTCCAGCCCCTGGTAAACATCATGCTACTGTTTCTATGAGTTAGGTTTTTTAGATTCCACATATAGGTGATATTATTCCATGTTTGTCTTTCTCTATCTGACTTATATCACTTAGCATAATGCCCTCAGGTTCCATCCACCTTGTCACAAAAGGCCGGATTTCCTTCTTTCTCATGGCTGAACATTATTCCATTGTATATATATACCACAACGTCCTTTGCCATCCATACATCCAATAATGCTGCAATAGACATAGAAGTGCAGCTATCTGTTTGATATTATATTGTCATTCCCTTTGGCTATATACCTAGAAGTGGGATTGCTGGATCATACCATGATATAGATCATTATAGTGCTGTAATTTTAATTTTTTGAGGAACCTCCATATTGTTTTCCATAGTGGCTAACCATTCCCATTGACGGTGTAAGAGTGTTCCCTTTTCTCCACATATTCAACAACACTTGTTATCTCTTGTCTTCTTGATGATAGTCATTTGACAGAGTGAAATATTTGCATTTTCCTGATGATTAGTGATTTTAAGCATCTTTTCATGTACCTGATGTCCATCTGCATGTCCTCTTTGGAAGAAATATCTATTCAGTTTATCCACCCATTTCTTAATCAGATAGTTTATTTTCTGTTATTGAGTTGTATGAGTTCTTTATATAATTTGGATATTAACCCCTTATCTATAGTTTGCAAATGTTTTCTCCCATTCTGTAGGCTGCCTTCTCATTTTGTCAATTGTTTCTTTTGCTGTGCAGATTATTTTTTAGTTTGATATATTCACACTTGTTGATTTTTGATTTTGTTGCCTGTGCTTTAGGTGTCATAACCAAAAAATCATTGCCAAGACCATTGTCAAGAAGATTTTCTCTATGTTTTCTTCTGGGAATTTTATAGTATCAGGTTATGTTTAAGCCTTTAATTCATTTGAATTAATTTTTGTGAGTGATATAAGGGCCCAGTTTAGTTTTTATGCATGTGTTTATCCAGTTTCCCCAGAACCATTTGTTTAAAAGACTATCCTTTCTGCATTGAGTGTTCTTGATTCCCTTGTTAAACGTTAGTTGACTGTATATGTAAGAGGTTGTTTCCAGGCTCCCTATTCTGTTTCATTGGTCTATGTTTCTATTTCTATGCCAGTACACAATGTTTTATCTACTATAGCTTTGTAGTATAGTTAGAGATCAAGACGTGTGATGCCTCAGGCTTGTTCTACTTTCCCATGATTGTTCTGGCTATTCTGAATCTTTTGTGGTTCCATATGAATTTTAAGATTTTTAAATTTTTTTTTGTAAAAAATGTCATTAGAATTTTGATATGGATGCAATAAATATATAGATGGCTTTGGGTAATATGGATTTTAACAGTACTAATATGATCCAGAAAAATGGGATATTTTTCTATCTCTTTGTATCTTTTTCAAATTCCTTCATCAAAATATAAGTTTCATTGTACAATTCTTTCACTTCCTTGATTAAATTTATTCCTAAGGAGTGTATTGTTTTTGACACTACTGTAAATGGGATGGCTTTCCTCATTTGTTTTTCAAATATTGTTGAATATTTGAACAATCTTTTTCAAAAATTGTGTCTAGATTCACAATTGACTTGTGTATGTCGATTTTACATCCTGTGACTTTACTGAATTCATTGATTAGTGCCAACAGTTTTTTGGTTGAGTCTTTAGGATTTCCTACATATAAGATCATATCATCTGCAAATAATGACAATTTTACTTTCTCCCTTTCTGATTTGATTCCTTTTATTTCTTTATCTTGCCTGATAGCTCTAGCAAGGACTCCCAATACTATGTTGAATAAGAGTGGACATCCTTGTCTAGTTCCTGTATTTGAGGAAATTCTTTCACTGTTGGGTATATTAACCATGGGTTTGTTTTATATGACCTTTATTATGTTGAGGTGTGTTTTTTACACTTAAATTCTTGAGAATTATTATTATGAAAAGATGTTGTACTTCAGCAAATAATTTTTCTGCATCTATTGAGATGATCATGTGTTTTTTTACCTTTCATACTTTTAAAAAAATTTTATTTTCTATTGGAGTATAGTTGATTAACAATGTTGTGTTAGTTTCAGGTGCACAGCAAAGTGATTCAGTTATACATATATATATATCTGTTCTTTTTCAAAATTTTTTCCCATTTATGTTATTACAAGATATTAAGGAGAATTCCCTGTGCTTTATAGTAGGTCTGTGTTGGTTATCAATTTAAAATATACCAGTGAGTACACGTCAATTTCAAAGTCCCAGTCTATCCCTCCCCCCAGCCATTCCCCCGTGGAAACCATAAGTTCATTCTCTAAGTCTGTGAGTCTGTTTCTGTTTTGTAAATAAGTTCATTTGTGTCAATATTTTTAGAATCCACATATAAGCAATATCATATGATATTTGTCTTTCTCTGTCTGACTTACTTCGTTTAGTGTGATAATCTCCACGTCCATCCATGTTGCTGCAAATGGCATCATTTCATTCTTTTTAATGGCTGAGTAATATTCCTTTGTACATATGTACCACATCATCTTTATCCATTCATTTGTCAATGGTCATTTAGGTTGCTTCCATGTCTTGGCTATTGTAAACAGTGCTGCAGTAAACATGGGGTGCAAGTATCCTTTTGAACCATGTATTTCTCTGGATATATGCCCAGGAATAGGATTGCAGGATCATATGGTAGCTCTATTTTTAGTTTTGTAAGGAACCTGCATACTGTTCTCCGTAGTGGCTGTACAAATTTACGATTCCCACCAATAGTGTGGGAGGGTTCCTTTTTCTCCACACTCTCTCCAGCATTTATTGTTTGTAGACTTTTTGATGATGCCCATTCTGACAGGTATGAGATGATCATTGTAGTTTAGACTTGCATTTCTCTAATAATTAGACATGTTGAGCATCTTTTCATGTGTCTCTTGACCATCTGTATGTCTTTTTTGGAGAAATGTCTATTTAGGTCTTCTTCCTATTTTTTGATTGGGTTTATTTATTTATTTTTATTGAGCCTCACAAGCTGTTTGAAAATTTTGGAGATTAATCTCTTGTTGGTATCATATTTGCAAGCATTTTCTCCCATTCTGTGGGTTGTCTTTTTGTTTGGTTTATGGTTTCCTTTGCTGTGCAAAAGCTTTTGAGTTCAATTAGGTCCCATTTTTTATATTTGTTTTTATTTCTAATTACTGTAGGAGACACATCAAAAAAGATATAGCTGCAATTTATGTCAAAGAGTGTTCAGCCTATGTTTTCCTCTAAGAGTTTTATAGTATCCAGTCTTACCTTTAGGTCTTTAATCCATTTTGAGTTTACTTTTGTGTATGGTATTAAAGAATGTTCTAATTTCATTTTTTTACATGTAGCTGTCCAGTTTTCCCAGCACCATTTATTGAAGAGACTGTCTTTCCTCCATCATATAGTCTTGCCTTGTTTGTCATACATTAATTGACCATAGGTGTGTGGGTTTGTTTCTGGGCTTTCTATCCTGTTCCATGGATCTATATTTCTGTTTTTGTGCCAGGAACATACTGTTTTGATGACTGTAGTTTTGCAGTATAGTCTGAAGTCAAGGAGTGTGACTCTTCCAGCTCTGTTTTTCTTTCTCAAATTGCTTTGGCTATTTGGGGTCTTTTGTGTCTTCATGCAAATTTTAAGATTTTTTTGTCCTAGTTCTGTGAAAAATGTCTTTGGTAATTTGACAGGGATTACACTGAATCTGTAGATTTCCCTGGGTAGTATAGTCATTTTGACAATACTGATTCTTCTAATTCAAGAAGATTGTATATCTTTCCAACTGTTTGTGTCATCTTTAATTTCTTTCATCAGTGTTTATAGTTTTCTGAGTACAGGTCTTTTGCCTCCTTAGGTAGGCTTTTTCCTAGGTATTTTTTTCTTTCTGATGTGATGGTAAATGGAATTGTTTAATTTCTCTTTGTGATCTTTGGTTATTAGTGTATAGAAATGCAACAGATCTCTGTATTAATTTTATATCCTGCAACATTACTGAATTCATTGATGAGCTCTAGTAGTTTCTGGTAGCATCTTTAGGATTTTCTATGTATAGTATCATACCATCTGCAAACAGTGACAGTTTTATTTCTTACTTTCCATTTTGGATTCCTTTTATTTCTTTTTTTCTCTGATTGCTGTGGCTAGGACTTACAAAACTACATTGAACAAAAGTAGTGAGAATGGGCATCCTTGTCTTGTTCCTGATCTTAGAGGAAATGCTTTCAGCTTTTCACTGTTGAGTATGATGCTAGATGTAGGTTTGTCATATATGGCCTTTATTATCTTGAGGTATATTCCCTCTGTGCCCACTTTCTGGAGATTTTTTGTCATAAATGGGCATTGATGTTTGTCAAAATCTTTTTCTGCATCTATTAAAATGATCATATGGATTTTATTCTTCAGCTTGTTAATGTGGTGTATCACAATGATTGATTTGCAGATATTGAAAAATCCTTGCATCACTGGGATAAATTACACTTGATCATGTATTTTTCAATTTGGTTTGCTAGTATTTTGGTGAGGAATTTTGCATCTATGTTTATCAATGGTGTTGGCCTGTAATTTTCTTTGATCATAATATCTTTGTCTGGTTTTGGTATCAAGGTGATGGCGGCCTCATAGAGTGTGCTTGGGGGTGTTCCTTCCTCTACAATTTTTTGGAATAGTTTCCAAAAGATAGGTGTTAACTCTTCTCTAAATGTTCGCTAGAATTCACCTTTGAAGCCTTCTGTTCCTGGACTTTGTTTCTGGAAGTTTTTAAATCCCTGTTTCAATTTTGGTACTTGAGATTAATATGTTCATATATTCTATTTCTTCCTAGTTCAGTCCTGTAAGGTTGTATCTTTCTAAGAACTTGTCCATTTCTTCTAGGTTGTCCATTTTATTGGCATATAGTTTTTTGTAGTAGTCTCTTATGATCTTTTGTATTTCTGTGGTGTCAGCTGTAACTTCTTTTTCATTTCTAATTTTATTGATTTGCATTCTCTCCTTTTTTTTCTTGATGAGTCTGGCTAAAGGTTTATCAAATTTGTTCATGTTTTCAAAGAACCAGATTTTAGTTTCATTCATCTTTGCTATTGTTTCCATTGTCTCTATTTCATTTATTTCTGCTCTGATCTTTATGATTTCTTTCCTTCTACTAATTTTGGGTTTTGTTTTTACGTCTTTCTCTAGTTGCTTTAGGTGTAAGTTTAAGTTGAGATTTTTCTTATTTTGTGAGGTAAGATTTTATTGCTATAAACTTCCCTCTTAGAACTGCTTTTGCTATGTCCCATAGGCTTTGGATCATCTTGTTTACAATGTCATTTGTCTCTAGATATTTTTAAATTTCCGCTTTGATATTTTCAGTGATCCATTGGTTGTTTAGTAGCATATTGTTTAGCCTCCATGTGTTTGGGTGTTTTACAGTTTTTTTTTTTTCTTGTACTTGATTTCTAACCTCATAGGCTTGTGGTCTGGCAAGATGTTGATGTGATTTCAATTTTCTTAAATTTACTGAAGCTCGCTTCATGACCCAGCATGTGTTCAGTCCTGGAGAATGTTCCGTGTGCACTTGAGAAGAATGTGTATTCTGCTGCTTTTGGATGGAATGCTCTATAAATATCAATTAAGTCTATCTGGTATAATGTGTCATTTAAGGCCTGTGTTTCCTTATTGATCTTCTATCTGGATGATCTGTCCATTGATTAAAGTGGGGTGTTAAAGCCCTCCACTATTATTGTGTTAAAGTCCCCCACTATTATTGTGTTACTGTTGAATTCTCTTCTTATGGCTGTTAGCATCTGCCTTATATATTGAGGTGCTCCTATATTGGATGCATATATATTTACCATTGTTGTATCTTCTTCTTGGATTGATGTTTTTTTTCTTAACATCTTTATTGGAGTACAATTGCTTTACAGTGGTGTGTTAGTTTCTTCTGTATAACAAAGTGAATCAGCTATACATATACATATATCCCCATATCTCCTCCCTCTTGCGTCTGCCTCCCACCCTCCCTATCCCACCACTCTAGGTGGACACAAAGCACTGAGCTGATCTCCCTATGCTTTGAAAGTTTGCATCTTTGAAAGTTCACAACTTGAAGGTTCATATGTAGGAGACTTACTGTATTGCTACTCCAGCTTTCTTTTGATTTCCATTTGCATGGAATACATTTTTCCATCTCCTCACTCTCAGTCTGTATGTGTCCCTACATCTGAAGTGGGTCTCTTGTAGACAGCATATATACGGGTCTTGTTTTTGTATACATTCAGCCAGTCTATGCCTTTTGGTTGGAGCATTTATTCCATTTATGTTTAAGGTAATTATCACTATATATGTTCTATTACAATTTTCTTAATTGTTTTGGATTCTTTTGTAGGTCTTTGTTCTTCCCTTCCTCTTTTGTTTTCTTCTTTTGTGATTTGATGACTATCTTTAGTGTTGTGTTCGGATTGCTTTTTTCTTTGTTTTTGTATCTATCGTAGATTTTCAGTTTGACGTTACCATGAGATTTTGATATAACAGTTATATATAAACAAGATTTTTTTAAGCTGCTGGTCTTTTAATCTCAAATGCATTTCCAATATCCTGCATTTGTACTCTCTTCTCACAATTGCTGGTTTTGATATTATATTTGTGTGTAGATGATTTCCTACCTTTATGTTATGTTTCTAGTTGTGGCCTTTTCTTTCCCACTTAGAGAAGCTCCTTTAGCATTTGTTGCAAAGCTGATCTGGTCATATTGAATTCTGTTAGCTTTTGTTTGTCTGTAAAGCTTTTGATTTCACTTTTGAATCTGAATGAGAGCCTTCCTGGGTATTCTTGGTTGTAGGTTCTTCCCTTTCATCACTTTAGATATATCATGCCACTCCCTTCTTGCCTGCAGAGTTTCTGCTGAAAAATCAGCTGATAACCTTATGGGAGCTCCATTGTATGTTATTTATTGCTTTTAATATTTTTTCTTTGACTTTGATTTCTGTCAATTTGATTACTATGTGTTTTGGTCTCTTCCTCCTTGGGTTTATCCTGCCTGGGACTCTGTGCACTTCCTGGACTTGGGTGACTGTTTCCTTTCCAATGCTAGGGAAGTTTTAAGCTATTACCTCTTCAAATATTTTGTCAGGTCCTTTCTCTCTTCTCCTTCTGGGACTCCTATAATGTGAATGTTGGTGTGTTTAATCTTGTCCCAGAGGTCTCTTAGACTGTCTTCATTTCTTTTCATTCTTTTTTCTTTATTTTATTCTGTTGCAGTGATTTCTACCATTCTTTCAGCTCACTTATCCATTCTTCATCCTCAGTTATTCTGCTATTGATTCCGTCTAGTGTATTTTTCATTTCATTTATTGTATTGTTCATCTCTTTTAGTTTGTTCTTCTTCTAGGTCTTTGTTAAACATTTCTTGTGTCTTCTTGATCTGTGCCTCCATTCTTTTTCTGAGATCCTGGATCATCTTCCCTATCGTTACTCTGAATTTTTTTCCCAGTAGATTGCCTATCTCTTCTTCACTTAGTTGTTTTTCTGGGGTTTTATCTTGTTCCTTCATCTGGGACACATTACTCTGCTGTCTCATTTTGTTTAACTTTCCTTGCTTGCGGTTTCCGTTCTGCAGGCTGCAGGATTGTAGTTCTTCTTATTCTCCTGTCTGCCCTCTTGTGGATGAAGCTGTCTAAGAGGCTTGTGCAGGCTTCCTGGTGGGAGGGACTGGTTCCTGCCCACTGGTATGTGGTGCTAGGTCTTGTCCTTCTGGAATGGTGGCCATGATGGCTCACCAATGAGTACTCCCCAGAACTGCTGCTGCCAGTGTCTTTGTTCTCACAGTGAGCCACAGCCACCCCCACTGTCACAGGAGACCCTCCAATACTAGCAGGTTGGTCTGGCCCAGTCCCTTATGAGGTCAATGCTTTTTTCCCTGGGTCCTGGTGTGCACAAGACCTTGTGTGCACCCTCCAAGAGTGGAGTTTCTGTTTCCCACAGTCATGTGGAATTCCTGCAATCACACCCCACTGGCCTTCAAAGTCAGATTCTCCGGGGGTTCCTTCACCTGGTGCCAGACCCCCAGACTGGGAGGCCTGATGGGGGCTCAGGACTTTCACTCATATGGGAGAACTTCTGTGACTTGTTTTTCAATTTGTGGGTCACCCACCCAGTGGGTATGGGATTTTATTTTATCGTGATTGCACCCCTCCTTCCATCTTATTGTGGCTTCTTCTTTGTCTTTGGATGCAGTGTATCCTTTTTGGTAGGTTCCAGCATTTTTTCCTCAATGATTGTTTAGCAGTTGTTACTTTGGTGTTTTTGCAAGGAGTGAGCTCACATTCTTCGACTCTGCCATCTTGCAACTTCCCAGAGAGCTTCTTCTCTTTCATTCTTTAATGTGATGTTTCACATTTATTGATTTGTATATGTTTAACCATCCTTGCATCTGATGGGTAATTCCATGATGTTTGATCAGCTTAATGTGTCATTGAATTGTGCTAATATTTTGTTAAGAACTTCTGCCTCTATATTAATCAGGGATATTGGTCTATATATTTCTTGTGTCCTTATCTGACTTTGTTGTCTAGATAGTGCTGACTTTGTCAAATGAGTATTCCCTCCTTTTCCATTTTTTGGGAAGACTTTGATAAGGGTTGAAATTAATTCTTCTTTAAATGTGTGACAGAATTCACCAGTGAAGCCTTCTGGTCTTGGGGTTTTCTGTGTTGGGAGGGTTTTGATTATTGAGTTAATCTCCTTACTAGTTATTGATCTGTTCAGATTTTCTACTTTATCATGGTTCAGTCTTTGTAAATTACATGCATCTAGGAATTTATCCATTTCTTTTGGTTATCCCTTTTGTTGGCATATAATTGTTCATAGTAATTTCCTATGATTCTGTATATTTTTATGGTGTCACTTACGTCTCCTTTTTTATTTTTTATTTTGAGTCTTCTCTCTTTCATTTTCTAAGTTAGTCTAGCTAAAGGTTTGCCAATGTAGCCAGCTCTTAGTTCTGTTGATCTTTTGATTTTTTTCTATTCTTTTCCTTATCTCTCCTTAATTTATTTCCACTCTCATCTTTGTTTTCTTCTTCCTTCTGCTAACTTGGGCTTAGTTTGTTTTTCTTTTTTTAGTTTCTTAAGGTGTAAAATTAAATTGTTTATTTGAAAAGTATTTTCTTGATATGTGCATTTATTACTCTAAATTTCTGTCTCAGAACTGCTTTTTGGCCTCCTAAATGTTTTGGTGTGTTATGTTTCAAGTTTTACTTGTTTTGATATTTTATTTTCCTTTTGATTTCTTCTTCAACCCATTGATTTTTCACAGGTGAGTTGTTTGGTTTCCATATGTTTGTAAATTTTCCAGTTTCCTCTTTGGTTGATTTACAGTTTTATACCATTGTGGTCAGAAAGGTATCTGGTATGATTTCAGTCGATTGAAATTTGCTATGACTTGTAAGAGCCTTAGTCACTTTCAGTTCAAGGATTTTTTCTTCCCTCTTCTTTCTCTCAAGGGAATCTTAGTTGTCAAATATAAGTTTACTTTTTAAAGCAGCATTCAGTAATGTTGGAACTGATTATTCTTAATCCATTCTCCTAGCCACTTCTCAGTTATAGACTATTTTTACTTGATCTTGGGCATTGGTCTCTCCTGTGAGCATCTGCTGCTGTTTTACAAACTTCTGTCTTGATTTTAGGTTCACTCAGCATAAGGTACATCCCATGAAAATGTCTTTCTTTTCCAAACTTGAGAGTTTTTCCATTCTACTGGTCCTTTTGGACACTCACACACCACTATTTAAGGACAGAGCATAGAAACTCTCAGCAAGGGATGGTGGGATTCTTTAAATTGCCCTCAAGATTATTTTACCCATTACTTCACTCAATACTACACCATTTTTCATACTGGTACCTAGAGAGAGAAATTGTGAGTCTGTCCCTTATATCTAAATATTTGAAGACATGCTATCTAGAGGAGATCATGTATTATTTCGGATAGTAGAACTAGGATGGGTATGTGGTACCTTATCTGCCTTCAATCTCTAAGCTTCAAACTCACAGCTTTGTTTCTGATTGATAGTTAAGCATGACACAGTATTTGCTATACTGGGTCTTAATTCTAGCTTTTCCTCAGTCTGGGAAACTCTCCTGTAAGACTGTCTTCTATTTATTATGCAAATCTTAGCTCAAATATTCCTTCTTCCAAAAATCCCTCCCTAAACATCTTATCTCAGAAGGCCCCCAGTCACTCCCTATCATTTCACCCTGCTTTCATTAAAGACTATACATTATATTTGTAAATTATTTTGTCTTTCTCCACTTCATTGTGAGATTAGGAGCTTTTTTCTGTGTCTCATTTGTCTCCCAAGTACAGACCACGGTCAGGCATATAGTTGATAAATGGTTGCTTAATGAAAGAATGACATATGAATAAACATATGTGGATATTATCTGTTGTTTAATTGTAACAAAGGCATGAGAAACACAAACAAACAGTTTGGAAAATATTTTGTACTGACTGCTGTTCAACTGTATATAATAGTTTATATTATTACGTATTTTGGATAACAAACACAACTAAATCTAGTATACCAAATAGATTGCTAAATTTACGACTATAGAAGCCTGATTGCAAATAGGCTTAGCACCAGAAATTACTTTGTTTTAACACAGTAGAACATTAATTTTAAGTATCAGAGGAAATAATATTTGACTTCAATTAGAGAAAGTTGGGGAATTAATGCATTTATAATGTGTAACAAAGTAAAGTACCAAAATCTAGAAAATTAGAAAGATATTACATTATAAAATATACTATATTATGAATAGATTAAATTATAATTTCACTTTTAAAAAAGTGACTTATCAAAAAGCTGCTGTAGAAGGAAAGGGGAATAGATATTCTGAAAATGGAGGAAAGAGATGAAAAGAAACAATATAAAGAGAGTGTAAGAAAGCACAGTGAAGTAAAAATCTAAATATAGAATTACTTTATTGTTCATAAATGGCTTTTAAGATTGTAATAAAAAGCACTTGCACATACTCAGGGGAAATATTCTAAGAGAAATACTCCAGAAAGAACATTAATGATGATGTTAAAAGGGAACAGTATTGTCATGTTATTTGTCAATTTTGTCATTAAACTGTAGACAAGTGAGAAATAAAGAGCTTGAAAACTTGTCCGTTGAAAAAGTAGATAAAAGAGTAGTAATTAGAAATATTTGCTATATGCAGATCAGTGGGACCTGTTGACCTTATTTTCTATGATTTTTCAAAGGATTATTTTATGCATTTACCATTTCTGAAAAGTCCTCAAGACACGAGGCTGTATTGGCCTGTATATGAAAAGTAATTTAGTATTGAAAAGCTCCTGAAATCTAGAAAAAGCCAAAGTGAATCTAATTAGAAGGAGAAGTCTAGTGGGGTACCAGAGATTTGTTGCTACATTGTCATGGTTAAAATATGCAACAGTTTGGAAAAAGCAAAAGCTAAGTATTCAAATGATATTTGTAAGTGTTTGTTAGTAAATAAGCAGGAACTAAAACAACTAGTGGAAATAGAAATACTATAAAAAGCTTTAAGCTATTAGTTCAATTTGTAAAATTTTGACATGCTGTAAATAGCAACAAATCTAAATCTCACAAAGATTTCTGAATGGAGGAGCTTCCAGGAAGATGGTGGAAGAGTAAGACACGGAAATCACCTTCCTCCCCACAGATACACCAGAAATACATATACACATGGAACAACTACAGAACACCTACTGAATGCTGGCAGAAGACCGCAGACCTCCCAAAAGGCAAGAAACCCCCCACGTAACTGGGTAGGGCAAAACAAAAAAGAATAAACAGAGACAAAAGGATAGGGACGGGACTTGCACCAGTGGTAGGGAGCTGTGAAGGAGGAAAGGTTTCCACACACTAGGAAGCCCCTTCGTGGGCGGAGACTGCGGGTGGCAGAGGGGGAAAGCTTCGGAGCCGCGGAGGAGAGCACAGTAACGAGTGCGGGGGGCAAAGCGGAGAGATTCCCGCATGAAGGATCAGTGCCGACCGGCACTCACCAGCCCGAGAGGCTTGTCTGCTCCCCCGCCAGGGTGGGCGGGGCTGGGAGCTGAGGCTCGGGCTTCGGTCGGAGCGCCTGGAGAGGACTGGGGTTGGTGGCATGAACACAGCCTGCAGGGGGTTAGTGCACCACGCCTGGCCGGGAGGGAGTCCGGGGAAAAGTCTGGACCTGCCGAAGAGGCAAGAGACTTTTTCTTCCCTCTTTGTTTCCTGATGCGCAAGGAGAGGGGATTAAGAACGCTGCATAAGGGAGCTCCAGAAATGGGCGTGAGCTGCAGCTAAAAGCGCGTACCCCAGGGACAGGCATGAGACGCTAAGGCTGCTGCTGCCGCCACCAAGAAGCCTGTGTGTGAGCACAGGTCACTATCCCCACCCCCCTTCCGGAGAGCCTGTGCAACCCGCCACTGCCAGGGTCCGGGGAACCAGGGACAACTCCCCCGGAAGAACGCACGGAGAGCCTCAGGCTGGTGCAATGTCACGCTGGCCTCTGCCGCTGCAGGTTCGCCCCGCACTCCGCGCCCTCCCTCTCCCCAGCCTGAGTGAGCCAGAGCCCCCGAATCAGCAGCTCCTTTAACCCCATCCTGAGTGAAGAACAGACGCCCTCTGGCGCCCTACATGCAGAGGCGGGGCCAAATCCAAAGCTGAGCCCCCGGGAGCAGTGAGAACAAAGAAGAGAAAGGGAACTCTCCCAGCAGCCTCAGAAGCAGTGGATTAAAGCTCCACAATCAATTTGATGTATCCTGCATCTGTGGAATACAAGAATAGACAACGAATCATCCCGAATTAAGGAGGTGGACTTTGAGAGCAAGATTTATGATTTTTTTCCCCTTTTCCTCTTTTTGTGAGTGTGTATGTCTATGCTTCTGTGTGAGATTTTCTCTGTATAGCTTTGCTTCCACCATTTGTCCGAGAGTTCTATCCGTCCGTTTTTTGTTTTTTTTTAAATTTTTTTCTTAATTACTTTTTATTTTAATTATTTTATTTTACTTTATCTTCGTTCTTTCTTTCCTTCCTTCCCTCCTTTAGACAACGAATCATCCCAAATTGAGGAGGTGGACTCTGAGAGCAAGATTTATGATTTTTTTTCCCCTTTTCCTCTTTTTGTGAGTGTGTATGTGGATGCTTCTATGTGAGATTTTGTCTGTATAGTTTTGCTTCCACCATTTGTCCTAGGGCTCTATCTGTCCATTTTTTTTCTCTTATTTTTTTATTTTAATAACTTTATTATATTTTACCTTACTTTATTTTATTTTATCTTCTTTCTTTCTTTTTTTCCTTCCTTCCCTCCTTCTTCCTTCCTTCCTCACTCCACCCTTCCCTCCTTTTTTTCTTTTTTTTCTATTTCTACTAATTCTTTCTTTCTATTTTTTCTCCCTTTTATTCTGAGCCGTGTGGATGAAAGGCTCTTGGTGCTGCAACCAGGAGCCAGTGCTGTGCCTCTGAGGTGGGAGAGCCAACTTCAGAACACTGGCCCACAAGAGACCTCCCAGCTCCACATAATATCAAAAGGAGAAAATCTCCCAGAGATGTCCATCTCAACACAATCACCCAGCTTCACTCAACGACCAGCAAGCTAAAGTGCTGAACATCCTATGCCAAACAACTAGCAAGACAGGAACACAACCCCACCCATTAGCAGAGAGGCTGCCTAAAATCAGAATAAGTCCACAGACACCCCAAAACACACCACAAGGTGTGGACCTGCCCAGCAGAAAGACAAGATCCAGCCTCATCCACCAGAACACAGGCACTAGTCGCCTCCACCAGGAAGACTACACAACCCACTGAACCAACCTTAGCCACTGGGGACAGACAGCAAAAACAACGAGAACCACGAACCTGCAGCCTGCAAAAAGGAGACACCAAACACAGTAAGATAAGCAAAATGAGAAGACAGAAAAACACACAGCAGATAAAGGAGCAAGATAAAAACCCATCAGACCTAACAAATGAAGAGGAAATAGGCAGTCTACCTGAAAAAGAATTTAGAGTAATGATAGTAAAGATGATCCAAAATCTTGGAAATAGAATAGAGACAATGCAAGAAACATTTAACAAGGACCTAGAAGAACTAAACAGGAAACAAGCAATGATGAAAAACACAATAAATGAAATGAACAATACTCTAGATGGGATCAATAGCAGAATAACTGAGGCAGAAGAATGGACAAGTGACCTGGAAGATAAAAAATTGGAAATAATTACTGCAGAAGAGAATAAAGAAAAAAGAATGAAAAGAATTGAGGACAGTCTCAGAGACCTCTGGGACAACATTAAACGCACCAACATTTGAATTATAGGGGTTCCAGAAGAAGAAGAGAAAAAGAAAGGGACTGAGAAAATATTTGAAGAGATTATACTTCAAAACTTCCCTAATATGGGAAAGGAAATAGTTAATCAAGTCCAGGAAGAGAGTCCCATAGAGGATAAATCCAAGGAGAAATATGCCAAGACACATATTAATCAAACTGTCAAAAATTAAATACAAAGAAAACATATTAAAAGCAGCAAGGGAAAAACAACAAATAACACACAAGGGAATCCCCATAAGGTTAACAGCTGATTTTTTAGCAGAAACTCTGCAAGCCAGAAGGGACTGGCAGGACATATTTAAAGTGATGAAGGAGAAGAAACTGCAACCAAGATTACTCTACCCAGCTAGGATCTCATTCAGATTTGATGGAGAAATTAAAACCTTTACAGACAAGCAGAAGCTGAGAGAGTTCAGCACCACCAAACCAGCTTTACAAGAAACGCTAAAGGAACTTCTCTAGGCAAGAAACACAAGAGAAGGAAAAGACCTGCAATAATGAACCCAAAACAATTAAGAAAATGGGAATAGGAACATACATATTGATAATTACCTTAAATGTAAATAGATTATGCTCCCAGCAAAAGACACAGATTGGCTGAATGGATACAAAAACAAGACCCATATATTTGTTGTCTACACGAGACCCACTTCAGACCTAGAGACACATACAGACTGAAAGTAAGGGGACGGAAAAAAGATGTTTCATGCAAATGGAAACCAAAAGAAAGCTGGAGTAGCAATTCTCGTATCAGACAAAATAGACTTTAAAATAAAGACTATTACAAGAGACAAAGAAGGACACTACATAATGGTCAAGGGATCGATCCAAGAAGAAGATATAACAACTGTAAATATTTATGCACCCAATATAGGAGCACCTCAATACATAAGGCAAATACTAACAGCCATAAAAGGGGAAATCGACAGTAACACATTCATAGTAGGGGACTTTAGCACCCCACTTTCACCCATGGACAGATCATCCAAAATGAAAATAAATAAGGAAACACAAGCTTTAAATGATACATTAAACAAGATGGACTTAATTGATATTTATAGGACATTCCATCGAAGAACAACAGAATACACATTATTCTCTAGTGCTCCTGGAACATTCTCCAGGATAGATCATATCTTGCATCACAAATCAAACCTTGGTAAATTTTAGAAAATTGAAGTTGTATCAAGTATATTTTCCGACCACAACGCTATGAGACTAGATATCAATTACAGGAAAAGATCTGTAAAAAATACAAACACATGGAGGCTAAAGAATACACTACTGAATAACGAAGTGATCACTGAAGAAATGCAAGTGGAAATTAAAAAATACCTTAGAAACAAATGACAATGGAGACACGACCACCCAAAACCTATGGGATGCAGCAAAAGCAGTTCTAAGATGGAAGTTGATAGCAATACAAGCCTACCTTAAAAAGCAGGAAACATCTCGAATAAAGAACCTAACCTTGCACCTAAAGCAATTAGAGGAAGAAGAACAAAAAAAAACCAAAGTTAGCAGAAGGAGAGAAATCCTAAAAATCAGATCAGAAATAAATGAAAAAGAAATGAAGGAAACGATAGCAAAGATCAATAAAACTAAAAGCTGGTTCTTTGAGAAGATAAACAAAATTGATAAACCATTAGCCAGACTCATCAAGAAAAAAAGGGAGAAGACTGAAATCAATAGAATTAGAAATGAAAAAGGAGAAGTAACAACTGACACTGCAAAAATACAAGAGATCATGAGAGATTACTACAAGCAACTCTATGCCAATAAAATGGACAACCTGGAAGAAATGGACAAATTTTTAGAAATGCACAACCTGCCGAGACTGAATCAGGAATAAATAGAAAATATGAACAGACCAATCACAAGCACTGAAATTGAAACTGTAATTAAAAATCTTCCAACAAACAAAAGCCCAGGACCAGATAGCTTCACAGGTGAATTCTATCAAACATTTAGAGAAGAGGTAACACCTATCCTTCTCAAACTCTTCCAAAATAAGGCAGAGGGAGGAACACTCCCAAACTCATTCTATGAGGCCACCATCACCCTGATACCAAAACCAGACAAGGATGTCACAAAGAAAGAAAACTACAGGCCAATATCACTGATGAACATAGATGCAAAAATCTTCAACAAAGTACTAGCAAACAGAATCCAACAGCACATTAAACGGATCATACAGCATGATCAAGTGGGGTTTATTCCAGGAATGCAAGGATTCTTCAATATACGCAAATCAATCAATGTGATACACCATATTAACAAATTGAAGGAGAAAAACCACATGATCATCTCAATAGATGCAGGGAAAGCTTTCGACAAAATTCAACACCATTTATGATAAAAACCCTGCAGAAAGTAGGTATAGACGGAACTTTCCTCAACATAATAAAGGCCATATATGACAAACCCACAGCCAACATCGTCCTCAATGGTGAAAAACTGAACGCATTTCCACTAAGATCAGGAACAAGACAAGGTTGCCCACGCTCACCACTCTTATTAACATAGTTTTGGAAGTTTCAGCCACAGCAATCAGAGAAGGAAAGGAAATAAAAGGAATCCAAATTGGAAAAGAAGAAATAAAGCTGTCACTGTTTGCAGATGAAATGATACTATACATAGAGAATCCTAAAGATGCTACCAGAAAACTGCTAGAGCTAATCAATGAATTTGGTAAAGTAGCAGGATACAAAACTAATGCACAGAAATCTCTGGCATTCCGATACACTAATGGTGAAAAATCTGAAAATGAAATCAAGAAAACACTTCCATTTACCATTGCAACAAAAAGAATAAAATATGTAGGAATAAACCTACCTAAGGAGACAAAAGACCTGTATGCAGAAAATTATAAGACACTGATGAAAGAAATTAAAGATGACAGAAATAGATGGAGAAATATACCATGTTCTTGGATTGGAAGAATCAACATTGTGAAAATGACTCTACTATCCAAAGCAATCTACAGATTCAATGCAATCCCTATCAAACTACCACTGGCATTTTTCACAGAACTAGAACAAAAAATTTCACAATTTGTATGGAAACACAAAAGACCCCGAATAGCCAAAGCAATCTTGAGAACGAAAAACGGAGCTGGAGGAATCAGGCTCCTGACTGCAGACTATACTACAAAGCTACAGTAATCAAGACAGTATGGTACTGGCACAAAAACAGAAAAATAGATCAATGGAACAGGATAGAAAGCCCAGAGATTAACCGACGCACATATGGTCACCTTATCTTTGATAAAGGTGGCAAGAATGTACAGTGGAGAAAGGACAGCCTCTTCAATATGTGGTGCTGGGAAAACTGGACAGGGACATGTAAAAGTATGAAATTAGATCACTCCCTAACACCATACACAAAAATAAGCTCAAAATGGATTAAAGACGTAAATGTACGGCCAGAAACTATCAAACTCTTAGAGGAAAACATAGGATACTCTATGACATAAATCACAGCAAGATCCCTTTTGACTCACCTCCTGGAGAAATGGAAATAAAAACAAAAATAAACAAATGGGACCTAATGAAACTTCAAAGCTTTTGCACAGCAAAGGAAAACATAAACAAGACCAAAAGACAACCCTCAGAATGGGAGAAAATATTTGCAAATGAAGCAACTGACATAGGATTAATCTCCAAAACTTATAAGCAGCTCATGCAGCTTAATAACAAAAAAACAAACAACCCAGTCCAAAAATGGGCAGAAGAACTAAATAGACATTTCTCTAAAGAAGATATACGGACTGCCAACAACCACATGAAAGAATGCTCAACATCACTAATCATTAGAGAAATGCAAATCAAAACTACAATGAGATATTATCTCACACCAGTCAGAATGGCCATCATCAAAAATCTAGAAACAATAATTGCTGGAGAGGGCGTGGAGAAAAGGGAACACTCTTGGACTGTTGGTGGGAATGTAAATTGATACAGCCACTGTGGAGAACAGTATGGAGGTTCCTTAAAAAACTACAAATAGAACTACCATATGACCCAGCAATCCCACTACTGGGCATATACCCTGAGAAAACCATAATTCAAGAAGAGTCATGTACCACAGTGTTCATTGCCGCTCTATTTACAATAGCCAGGAGATGGAAACAACCTAAGTGTCCATCATCGGATGAATGGCTAAAGAAGATGTGGCACATATATACAATGGAGTATTACTCAGCCATAAAAAGAAACGAAGTTGAGCTATTTGTAATGAGGTGGATAGACCTAGAGTCTGTCATACAGAGTGAAGTAAGTCAGAAGGAGAGAGACAAATACCGTATGCTAACACATATATATGGAATTTAAGGGAAAAAAAATGTCATGAAGAGCCTAGGGGCAAGACAGGAATGAAGAGCCACACCTACTAGAGAATGGACTTGAGGATATGGGGAGGGGGAAGGGTAAGCTGTGACAAAGTGAGAGAGAGGCATGGACATATATACACTACCAAACGTAAGGTATATAGCTAGTGGGAAGCAGCCGCATAGCACAGGGAGATCAGCTGAGTGCTTTGTGACCGCCTGGAGGGGTGGGATAGGGAGGGTGGGAGGGAGGGAGACGCAAGAGGGAAGAGATATGGGAACATATGTATATATATAACTGATTCATTTTGTTGTAAAGCAGAAACTAACACACCATTGTAAAGCAATTATACTCCAATAAAGATGTTAAAAAAAACAAGATTTCTGAATCTTCACTTTGACTTTAACTGAACTGATGATTGAATGTGTTCTTGTATTTTACATCTTATCTCCATTATCCCCTTTGGAGGTGACAGACAGTTAAAAAGATAATAAAAGATAGTATAAATGAAATTTGAGCAAATAAGGTGATAGGGTATCACATGCTACATGAGAAGCAGTTTCTGTTTTTATTGCTCAACTCTTTGGTTGGATTTTCACCAATTTTATTGTTCCTAAAGAGAAAAGTATATTGTAATAATCTAAAGGATAGAAGCAAAATTCTCCATCAAACCACCTTCCATGAAAGATTGGAATGCACATCTACCAATTTTATAACAAAACAAGATCGAAAGGGAAATAAATAGATGAATAATGAAGTCATCAAGCTTGTGAAAGACATCTGCCAAATGGAATCAAGATTTATTTCGTCTGCACTGAAGCTGTAATCCCCAGTGTGATGATAGTTGAAGGTGGAGCTTTTGGGAGGTAGTTATGTTTAGATGAAGTCATGAGGGTGGATCCCCTATGATGTGATTAGTGTACTTATAACAAAAAGTTGACATGCTCTCTCACTCTCAGTCATATGAGGATACCACAAGATGCATCTGTCTGCAAACCAGAAGGAGGGTCCATACCAGATACTGAATCAGGTGGAACTTTGATTTTGAACATTTCAGGCTCCAGAACTGTGAGTAATAAATGTTGTTGTTTAAGCCACCAAGTCCATGGTAATTTGTTATAGCAGCTCAAACTAAGATAGCCTGAATATAAAATGGTAATGCATAGTCTCAGTAAATTTAAGAAGACCAAAATCATATCAATGATCTTTTCCAAACACAATGGCATACCATTAGAAATCAACTACAAGAAAAAAGCTGCAAAAACCCCAGAGCACATGGAGACTAAACAATATGATACTAACAACCAGTGGGTTACTGAAGAACTCAAAGAGGAAGCAAAAATAAAATACCTGGAGAAAAAAAGAAAACAAAAACACAACAATCCAAAAATCTACAGGCTGCAGGAAAAGCAGTTCTATGAGGGAAGTTTACAGAGATAGAAGCCTACATTAGAAAACAAGGAAAATCTAAAATAACCTAAACTTATACCTAAAGGAACTAGAGAAAAAAACCACAAAACACAAAATTAATAGAAGTAAATCAATCATAAAGATCAGAGTAGAAATAAATGAAATAGAGACTAAAAACAGTAGAAAATATCAATAAAATGAAGACCTAATTTTTTGAAAAGATGAAACTGACAAACCTTTAGCTAGACTCATCAAGAAAAAAGAGAGAGGCACCAAATAAATAAAATCAGAAATGAAAAAGAAGTTACAACTCATACCACAGAAATACAAAGGATCTTAAGAGATTATTACAAACAATTATAGGCCAATAAAATGGACAACCTATAAGAAATGGACAAATTCTTAGAAAGGTACAATCTCCCTAGACTAAACCAGAAAGAAATAGAAAGTATGACCAGACCAATTACGAGTAATGAACTTGAATCAGTAATAAAATAAACTATCAATAAACAAAAGTCTAGGACCAGATGGCTTCAGGAGTGAATTCTACCAATCACTTAAAGAAGAGTTAACACTTATCTTTCTCAAACTATTGCAAAAATTTACAGAGGAAGGAATGCTTCCAAACTTGTTCTATGAGGCCAGCATCACCCTGATACCAAAATCAAAGATACCACAAAAAAATAAAATTGTACACTAATATCACTGATGAACATATATGAAAAAACCTGAATAATATATTAGCAAACCGAATTCAACAATACATTAAAAGGGTCATATACCATGATCAAATTGGCTTTATCCCAGGGAAACAAGGATGGTTCAATATCTGCAAATTAATCAATGTGATACACTACATTCACAAACTGAAGACTAAGAATCATATGATCATCTCACTAGATACAGAAAAAACTTTTAACAAAATTCAACATCCATTTATGATAAAAACTCTCCAGAATATGGGTATAAAGGGACAGCAACATAAAATAAAGGCTATATATGACAAGCCCACAGCTAATATCATTCTCGTCAGTGAAAAGCTGAAAGCATTTCTGCTAAGATCAGGAAAATGCCAGGATGCTCACTCTCACCAATTTTATTCAACACAGTAATGGAAATACTAGACACAGGAATCAAATAGAGAGAAAAGGAATCCAAACTGTAAAGAAAGAAGTAAAACTATTACTGTTTGCAGATGACATGATATTATAAATAGAAAATCCTAAAGACATCACCATAAAGCTATTAGAATGCAACAACAATGAACCCTGTAAAGTTGCAGGAAACAAAATTAATATACAGAAATTAATTGCATATGTATACACTAGAAACAAACTATCAGAAAGAGAAATTAAGAAGAGAATCCCATTTATAATCCTATTAGAATGAAAAAAAATACCTAGGAATAAGTCTACCTAAGGAGGTAAGATATGTGTATTCAGAAAACAAAGAGATACTAATGAAAGCAATTGAAGACAACAGTAACAAATGGAAAGCTATACTGTGTTCATGGGTTGGAAAAATTAGTGTTATTCAAATGGCAATATTACCCAAGGAAATCTACAGATTTGATGCAATCCCTATTAAAATACCAATGGCCTTTTCCATAGAAGAACTATAAAATTTGTATGGCAACATAGAAGGCCACAAATAGTCAAAACAATTTTGAGAAAGAAGAACACAGCTGGAGGTATCATGCACTCTCATTTAAACTCTATACTATAAAGCTACAGCAAGCAAAACAGTATGGTGCTAGTACAAAAACACACACATGTATCAGTGGAACAGAACAGAGAGACCAGAACTGAACCCACACTTATATAGTCAATGTACAAAAAGGAGGCAAGAATATATAATGGAGAAAAGATAGCCTCTTCAACAAATGGTGTTGGGAAACTGGTCAGCTACATGCAGAAGAAAGAAACTGCATTTCTTTCTCACACCATATAAAAAAATAAACTCAAAATGGATTAAAGTCTTAAATATAAATACTGAAACCATAAAACTTCTAGGAGAAAACAAGTTGTTACTCTTTGATATAGGTCTTAGCAATATTTTGTTGGATATGTCTTCTCAGGCAAGGTAACAAATGCAAAAATAAACAAATGGGACTATATCAAACTAAAAAGCTCTTGCACAGTGAAAGAAAATACTAAGAAGATGACAAGGCAGCCTACTGAATGGGTGAAGATTTTTAAACAATATATGCAATAAGGGGTTAATATAAAAAATATATGAAGAACTCATACAACTCAACATCAAAATACCAAACAACCCAATTAAAAATTCAACAGAGGGCCAGAATAGACATTTTCCAAAGATATACAGATGGCCAACAGGCACATGAAAAGATGCTTAACATCACAAATAATCATGGAAATACAAGTCAAAAACAGTGAGATATCACCTCACATCTTCAGAAAGGCTATTATCAAAAAGACAATAGGGCTTCCCTGGTGGCACAGTGGTTGAGAGTCCGCCTGCCGATGCAGGGGACACGGGTTTGTGCCCTGGTCCAGGAATATCCCACATGCCGTGGAGCGGCTAGGCCCGTGAGCCATGGCTGCTGAGCCTGCGCGTCCAGAGCCTGTGCTCCGCAATGGGAGAGGCCCCAACAGTGAGAGGCCCGCATACTGCAAAAAAAAAAAAAAAAAAGACAATAAAAAACAAGTGTTGTCAAGGATATGAAGGAAAAGGAACACTTGTGCACTATTTGTGGGAGTATAATTTAGTGCAGCCACTATAGAAAATAGTATGGAGGTACCTAAAAAATTAAAAATGGAACTATAATATGATTCAGCAATTCCAATTCTGTGTATTTATCTGAAGAAAATGAACACCATAATTCAAAAAGATATATACTACCCCTTTGTTCTTTGCAGCACTACTTAAAATACACAAAATATAAAAGCAACCTAAGTACCACTGGACAGATTAATGGATAAAGATATGGCATATAAACAAAGGAATATTACCGAGCGATGAAAAAGAATGAAATCTTGCCATTTATGACAACATGGATGGACCTAGAGGTATTATGCTAAGTGAGATAAGTCAGAAAGAGAAAGAGAAATACTGTATGAATCCATCTATATGTGGAATTTAAAAAAATAAATACAACAAAACAGAAACAGAGTCATAGACACAGAGAACAAACAGGTGGTTTCCAGAGAGGAATCAGGTGGAGGGATGAGAGAAATAGGTGAGTGAGATTAAGAGGTACAAAATTCCAGTTACAAAATAAATTAATGACAGGTATGAAATATATTGTGTGGGGAATATAGTCAATAATGTAGTATCTTTGTATGGTGACAGATGGTAACTAGACATTTTGTGGTGATAATTTTGAAATGTATAGAAATACTGAATCATTATGTTGTACACAAGGAACTAACATAGAGCTGTAGGTCAATTATATTTCAGAAACAAATTCACTAACTCAGAAAAAGAGATCAGATTTGTGGTTATCAGAAACGTGATTTAAAAAACTCTCAACAAGCAAAATTCCAGGATCAGATGGCTTCACAGGTGAATTCTATCAAACATTTAGAGAAGAGTTAACACCTGTGCTTCTGAAACTATTCCAAAAAATTGCAGAGAAAGGAACACTGCCAAACTCATTCTATCAGGCCACCGTCAACCTGATATTAAAAACAGACAAAGATATGACAAAAAAAGACAATTACAGGCCAATGTCACTGATGAACATAGACACAGAATTCCTCAACAAAATACTAGCATACTGAATCCAACAATACATTAAAAGGATCATACACCATGATCAAGTGGGGTTTATCCCAGGGATGCAAGGATTTTTCAATATTCACAAATCAATCATGTAATACACCACATCAACAAACTGAAGAATAAAAACCATATGATCATCTCCATAGATGCAGAAAAAGTTTTTGACAAAATTCAGCACCCACTTATGATAAAAACTCTCAAGAAAGTGGGCATAGAGGGAATATACCTCAACATAATAAAGGCTATATATGGCAAACCTACATCTAGCATCATACTCAATGGTGAAAAGCTGAAAGCATTTCCTCTAAGATCAGGAACAAGACAAGGATGTCCACTCTCACCACTTTTGTTCAACATAGTTTTGGAAGTCCTAGCCAGGGCAATCAGAGAAAAAGAAAAAGAAATAAAAGGAATCCAAATTGGAAAAGAAAAATTTAAACTCTCACTGTTTGCAGATGACATGACAGTATACATAGAAAATCCTAAAGTTGCTACCAGAAACTACTAGAGCTCATCAATGAATTCAGTAATGTTGCAGAATTCAAAATTATACACAGAAATCTGAAAGAGAGAGAAACAATCCCATTTATCATCGCATCAGAAAGAATAAAATAGCTAGGAACAAGCCTATCTAAGGAGACAAAAGACCTTCTCTCTGAAAACTATAAGACACTATTAAAATACCAATGGCAATGTTTTCAAAAGAAATTTAAGGTGACACAAACAGTTGGAAAAATATACAATGTTCTTGGATTGGAAGAACCAATATTGCCAAAATGACTCTTCTACCCAAGGCGATCTATAGATTCAATGCAATGCCTATCAAGTTATCAAAGACATTTTTCACAGTACTAGAATAAAAAATCTTAAAATTTGTATGGAGACACAAAAGACCCCAAATAGCCAAAGCAATCTTGAGAAAGAAAAACGGAGCTGGAAGAATCAGGCTCCATGACTTCAAACTATACTACAAAGCTACAGTCATCAGGACAGTATGTTACTGGCACAAAAACAGAAATATAGGTCAATAGAAGAGGACAGAAAGCCCAGAAATAAACCTACGCACCTGTGGTCAATTAATCTATGACAAAGGTGGCAAGAGGAAAGGAGGAAAGACAGTCTCTTCAATAAATGGTGCTGGGAGAACTGGACAGCTACATGTAAAAAAATGAAATTAGAACACTTTTTAACACCATACACAAAAGTAAACTCGAAATGGATTAAAGACCTAAATGTAAGACTGGATACTATAAAACTCTTAGAGGAAAACATAGGCTGAATACTCTATGACATAAATTGCAGCAATATCGTTTTTGATCGGTCTCCTACAGTAATTGGAAATGAAACCAAACACAAACAAATGGGACCTAAAAACTTCTGCAGAACAAAGGAAACCATAAACCAAATGAAAAGACAACCCACAGAATGGGAGAAAATGTTTTCAAACGATGTTACCAACAAAGGATTAATCTCCAAAACTTACAAACAGCTCATGAGGCTCAATATCAAAAAAACAAACAACCCAATTTAAAAATGTGGAAAAGACCAAAATAGACATTTCTCCAAAGAAGACATACAGATGATCAAGAGGCACATGAAAAGGTGCTTAACATGTCTAATTATTAGAGAAACGCAAATCAAAACTACAATGACGTATCACCTCACACCAGTCAGAATGCCATCATCAAAACGTCTACAAAAAATAAATGCTGGAGAGGATGTGGAGAAAAGGGAACCTTCATGCACTGTTGGTGGGAATGTAAATTGATGCAGCCACTATGGAAAACTGTATGGAGGTTCCTTAAAAAACTAAAAATAGAGCTTCCATATGATCCAGCAATCCCACTCCTGGGCATATATCCAGAGAAAAACATGGTTCAAAAGGATACATGCACCTCAATGTTCATTGCAGTGCTGTTTACAATAGCCGACAAAAGGAAGCAACCTAAATGTCCATTGACAAATTAATGGATAAAGAAGATGTTGCACATATACAATGGAATATTACTCAGCCATTAAAAAGAATGAAAGAATGCCACTTGCAGCAACATGGATAGACCTGGAGATTATCATACTAAGTGAAGTAAGTCAGACAGAGAAGGACAAATATCATATGATATTGCTTATATGTGGAATCTAAAAAAAAAAAGGATACAAATGAACATATTTACAAATAGAAACAGACTCACAGATTAACAGAGTGAACTTATGATTACCAGGGAGAAAGGGATAGGTTGGAAGTTTGGGATTAGTTATCTATTTTATATATGGCAGTGTGTATATATCAATATATAGATATCTTGATATATACACACTGCCATATATAAAATAGATAACCAACAAGGAATTACTGTATTGCAGAGAAACTCTTCTCAATATTCTGTATTAACCTAAATGAGAAAAAACTTGAAAAAGAATGGATAAATGCATATGGATAACTGTATCAGTTTACTATACACCTGAAACTAATGCAACATTGTTAATCAGCTATACTCCAATATGAAATAAAAATTTAAAACAAAAAGAATAGGGGGTGGGAGGAGTATGAAGTGGATCTAGTCAAAAGGTACAAATTTCCAGTTGTAATATTAATAAGTACATCATGAGATGTGATGTACAACATGATAAATATAATTAACGCTGCTGTGTATTATATATGAAAATTGTTGAGAGAAAATCCTGTGTTCTCATCACAAGCAAAAATTATATTTTTCTTATCTGTATGAGATGATGGTTGTTCACTAAACTGATTGTGGTGATCATTTCATGACGTATTTATGTCAAATCATTATGCTGCATACCTTAAACTTTTATAATACTGTATGTCAATTATATCCTAAAAAAACTGAAAGGAAAAATGGTAACACATCACTACAGGTATGTATAATTGCTTTTCTTTGCATAGTGTTATGACTTGCACACCTATCTTAAGCTATCATGGAAAGCTGAATAAAAAGCTAAGAATTTCCTTTAAGCAGCAGATTCCTGTCATATCTTGTCCAAATTCGTTGACTTCAAATCATGTTTAAAATAATCATCAAGGATGATTAACAGCTGTCACAACTAGTTCAGTTGGTTCTAGTCAACATCATTTACATTTTTAGATATTTTATATATTACTTTCTTGCCTTGTTGGTCCCTAAATAATATCTTTCAATTATCTCTTAATTAAGATTACAAAGTAAAAGTCAAATACTTAACATCACAACTTGTGATGGTTAGTTTTGTGTGTCAGCTTGGCTAGGCTATGGTGCCCTGCTGTTTGGTCAAACACTAGTCTAGATGCTTCTGTAAAAGTATTTTGTCAATGTGATTAACATTTATAATCACTTTTCTTTAAGTAAATCAAATTACCCTTGATAATGTGAGTGGGCTTCTTTCAATTAGTTAAAGGCCTTAAGAAAAGAAATTGAGGCTTCCTGGAGAAGAGGGAATTCTTTCTCAATACTGTAACAAAGAAAGTTTGGCCGACTTTCTAGCCTCCTAATCTGTTCTATGGATTTTGGATTCAAGACTTCAATGTCAACTCTTACTGGAATTTCTAGCCTGCCTACAGATTTTGAATTTACCCATGTCCACAACTGTGAGGCAATTCCTTAAAATAAATCTATGTATTTCTCTATGTATATATGTGTATTTGTATATCTATATCCTAGTGCTTTTGTTTCTTTAGAGAATCCTGACTGATAAAGGGCTCAATGCTTTTTTAGAAACTCTGGGATACACTAACATCTGTAAGCAAAATTTCCTCCTTACTACTTTTACATCATTTAAGCAGTGTTGCAGTAGCCTGAAGCCCAGAGACAGAAAGTACAGTGGCAGATTTCTTTCTTTCTTTAAAAAAAATCTTTAAAGTGAACATGAAGGTAATGCTACTGCTATATAAATACAAGGCTCTGTTATTAATAATGCTAATGATAGAACATCTAAGAATGTAGTATTGGCACCTCATTATGAATGTCCTCTTTTTTCTACAAAACAAAGCACCTTTAATAATTATATTATCTACACCCACAAAATCATTAGACACTTATGAATTATTCACATTTTCCATTATCCTTTCTAATTAACATTCTTAGTGAATGGAGTTTTTAAAACATACCACTTTCCTCAACTTTGCCATATTTATTTAAACTGCCAATAAAAAGAAGAACTTGTGAATATTTTGAACAGTGACTAAGAAGAATCAAATGATTTATGTCATAATTTTGTCTATCAGTAGTGGGATAATATGCTAGAAGAGTGTTATGTATTATTAAACACTTTAAACACTTATAAAAATTCTTACTGGAAACATTACAGAATGCCAAAATTTGTTTCTCAATTTAAGGCAAGAAAGAGTGTATGAAAATATTTTTTAAAACAGATGGTAACAGGGGACTTCCCTGGTGGTCCAATGGTAAAGAATCTGCCTTGCAATGATGGGGAAGTGGATTCAACCCCTGGTCAGGGAACTAAGATCCCACATTCCGTGGGGCAACTAACCCAAGGGTCACAACTACTGAGCTCACATGCCTCAACTAGAGCCTGCATGCTACAAACTACAGAGCCCACGTGCTCTGGAGCCTGTACACCACAACTAGAGAAGAGAAAACCCACACGCCACAACTAGGGAGAAGCCCAAGTGCCGCAACGAAGAGCCCATATGCTGCAACAAAAGATCCTGCATGCCTCAATGAAGAGCCCACATGCCGCAACTAAGACCTGACACAGCCAAAACTTAAAAAAACAAAACAAAAAAACATAGTAATATGTGGGAGGGTAAGAGAAGTCATCCCCAGTTACTGTTTCTAAGAAATAAATTTGTATGGCACTTTAAAGTTTACAAAACACTTTTACACACATTGTTTCCTGTTTTTCATATGTACCTATGATGTACAATAAGTTCAGCCAAACAGAATACTTTTTAAATAATTGCCCCAATATAGACAATAATTGATGAGTGGAAGTGGGTATTACCCAGGATGTTCTACTCAAGGAGACATTTGTCCACACTTTACTCTTCAAGAGAAAATGCTATAGTATTGTATGTGAGCTAATGTATTGTCATTCCCTAAAAATATAGTGCAGAATAAACTTACAGTAAAACATCAAGCACAGAAAAAGAGCTAAGGTTGTATATTTTTCTTATTCCTTTCTTTATGTGAGTTTCTTCTTGTGGTAAATAATCTTTATTCATTTCAGCAGAAAGCTGCAAAGATTATTACATTTGATGGAAATAGGAAAATGTTAGGGTCACGTGGTACACACACTTAATCAGTCCTTTACTTCTTGGAAACGGTTCCTAACTTAGCACTCTCATAGACTATTTCTCATGGATTTTGAGCTATTTCCTGTACTAGAAGCCATTGCTTTTAAACTTGACTATCTTGGATAGTAATTGTTTTGCCAAACTAGGCTTCTATTAGATTTGCTATCAAGATCACCATCCATCTTATCCATAGAACATTAATAGATTATAACTTAATTTCCCAAGATTGAAATGTTAGCTGTAAGGACAGCTTTGTATTGTCAACATTGATAAATATTTTGTTAATTTTTCAACTGTCTTCATGTCTTTGTGTTCTTGTTCACAGTTCACATTCTGATCTTCACTGTAGTCAATTTTCATGAGTCTTTTCACTTGTCAAAAGTCCAGTTACAATGAGATTGACTACTTTATTCAGCTTTGATGAATGGAAGTACACTAAAGCTATTTTACATCAACTTGTACAAATCTTTTCAAATTGAGATCATTTAATAAATGATTAAAGAAGAAAATGTAAAATTCCATGGAGGCTATATATTCTAGGTAATTCAGGGAAGATAACTCCTATTTTGCACCCCTCCCCTAGAAGGCCTGCAGTATGTTATTAAATCATCTGAGGAAGGCAAGGCCTATTGCCTTCTATCATTCACTTCTGAAATGTTTACTATTCATAGCATCTGGGACATTCATACAGCTGTTATGGTCTTTCTTCCCTCTCACTCTCAGGTAAACAGTGCATTGCATGATAACATTTTTCAAACACATCCTTAGAGACCAGAATGTATGAATCCCAGAAAATGTGTGAAAATTTTGTATACATTTGCATAGTTGCATTATTAAAATTTAAGATGGATGTAGGATATCCCTACTTTCTCACTACTACCAGTTCACAATCATTTTTCTAGAGAACACAATAAGATTGTATTATTAGTATATTAAAATAATATAGTCCATCTAACTAGTTAATATGGCTGGTATAGGAAAATATCTTTGTAAATTATTTATTGGAAATACCATGGTAGAAACGTGAAGGTGCAGGTAAAGGTTATACAGTAATTTCTTTCTCTTAAATTTATATCTATTTAGATAGAGAAAACATATTTGGACACCCACAAAATGTTTTTAAAAATGCCTTTAATTAGGTAAAAAGATATGGTTTAATAAATATTATATGTAACTCATACATTTTATAAATTTATTTTGTGATCAAATTCTATACTAAAAATGAAGAATTACTATTCTAGTAGATATTTAATATATGACTGCTAATATTTAATAAATCATTGCAAGGAGGTTTGGTTCAAATGGTGATGGAGGAGGATTCTCCCCCATAGACACACTGAAACTTCAGCTACATACAAAAAATTTCCTCTGGGAAAAAATCCCCCAAAATAGCTGAGCAACTCCTACATATCAGGTGAATGAAAAGAAACCCACATCAAAGCAGATAGGAGAGGCTGAGACACAATTTTGCCATAAACTCCACCCCCTGGC
The DNA here is from genome assembly GCF_937001465.1 of Orcinus orca. Taxonomy (NCBI): domain Eukaryota; kingdom Metazoa; phylum Chordata; class Mammalia; order Artiodactyla; family Delphinidae; genus Orcinus; species Orcinus orca. Next base: position 75,171,760 of record NC_064562.1, read on the forward strand.
ATGGCAAATCAAGTCTCTAGGGAACTCACAAGCCTGAGCATCTCCCTGAGAAGCAAAGGTTTAAACCCCACATCTGGCATCCCATGTTTTAAGACCTGCACTTGAGCGATGATCCCTCAATACATCTAGCTTTGAAAGCCAATGGGGCTTCTGTTCATGAGACTCACAAGTGTGTAGGAAACTGAGAAACAGTTCTTAAATGACTCACATACAGACTCACCCACCCTAGGGACCAGCACAAAGGCAGGCCATGGAGAGGTGCCCAGACTTTCAGTGAAAAAGTCTTGTTACCTGAAAGCATCTGCCCGAGGGGTAGGCGTTTAATTTAAAACACATAGAGAAGCCTACTGAAATATTCTCCTAAAGATGGAGGCCAGAGGGGACCTTATTTTCCCTCTCCCTCTCTCTCTCCTTCTCCAGAAAGGAGCTTGTATTTTTGTATGGCAACCCAATTTTTGTGACTGCCACCCATGGGACACCTCTAGATCACCTTGTTCTTGTGGTTAACAGGGCTTATGCTCACAGGTTCCACAGGACTAAAACAAATGGAGAAAGAATTCTCAAATAGCTACCACTCTAAGGACACAGCCAAGAGACAACAGACTGAGGAGCCCAGTCTTTCTGTGAAAGGGGCCTGCTAGCTTATCTTCATAGCTGTGGGCTAAGGGACAGGCTTCTAATTAAACACACAGCTAAGGCCTCACTGGAATCCTCTCCAGAGACCTGGGAGGGTCGGTTCTATCTTTGCCCACTCCCTCTGCTGCATTCTGGAGTGCCAGAATCTCCTGGAGGGGAGTATGTGCACACGCCTAATACCCTAGTTGTTATGTATGGTACCCTGGCTTTTGCAGCTGCTACCCAGGTGACACCCCTTTATTGCCTGGCTCTGTTGGCCAGCAAGGTTTGTGCTAACTAGTTAAATGGGGCTGTAGCAAAGAAACAAACAGTGATTAACTGGTTATCAACCCTCAGCTCAGTGTAGAGGGAGCAGACAGAAATGTTCATCTCTAAGTCTTCATTTGAAGAAGGTATATTTGCTGCCTGAGGGTCTGGCTTCCAATCAGCCTGAATCTAGGTGATAACCAAGATTGTCCCCTTTGGGACACTAAAAGGTTTTAACACATCCTGAACTACTGAGAGTCATTAAAAGTAAAGGCTACTTAGAAAATCACCAAGGTTTGAGAGACAACAAAGTGCTAGAGTAGGGTTGAAAAATAAGGTTTATCCTCTACAAGAGGTTACTCCTTCAAGACTGAGAGAGGTGGCTGTTTTGCATAATGCACAGAAACCAACACAGAGAGTTAAGGAAAATGAGGCAATGGGAATATGTTCCCAAAAGAAGAACGAGATAAAACCTCAGGAAAAAGTCCTGAATGCAATAGAGATAAATGTCTTACCTGATAAAGGGATTCAAAATAATGGTCATAAAAATGCTAACTTAACTCAGAAAAAGAATGGATAAACTAAGTGAGAATTTCAACAAAGAGAGAAAATACAAGAAAGTACCAAAGAGAAGTCACAGAGCTGAAGAATACAATAACTGAAATGAAAAATACAATTTAAAACTTCAAGAGGGGCTTCCCTGGTGGTGCAGTGGTTAAGAACCTGCCTGCTAATGCAGGGGACACAGGTTCGAGCCCTGGTCTGGGAAGATCCACATGCCGTGGAGCAACTGGGCCCATGGGCCACAACCTCTGAGCCTGTGCTCTAGAGCCCGTGCTCCACAGCAAGAGAAGTCACTGCAATGAGAGGCCCGTGCACTGCAATGAAGAGTGGCCCCTACTCTCCGCAGCTAGAGAAAGCCCATGCACAGCAACAAAGACCCAATGCAGCCAAAAATAAATAAAATAAGATAAATTTATTAAAAAAAATTCAACAGCAGACTAGATGAAGCAGAAGAAAGCATCAGTGAATTTGAGACAGGGCAGTGGAACTCACTCAATCACAGCAACAGAAAGAAAAAATGAAATGAAACGTGAATATAGCTTATTCACGTGAAAAACGTGAATATAGCTTAAGGGACTTGTGGGAAAACAATCAGATCAACATTCACATTATAAGAGTCCAAGAAGGAGAAGAATGAGAGAATGAGGCAGAAAACTTAACTGATGAAATAATGGCTGGAAACTTCCATAACGTGGGAAAGAACCTGACATCTAGGTCCTGGAAGAACAAAGAGTTGCAAAGATGATGAACCCAAAGAGACTTACACCAAGACACATTATGATTAAAATGTCAAATGTTAATGAGAAGGAGAGAATCTTGAAAGAAGCAAGACACTAAAAGAAAACAAAACAAGACAAAAACAAAAAACTTGTTATATAAAAGGGAACTTCCAAAGGACCATCAGTAGATTTTTCAGCAGAAACACTGTAGGCCAAAAGGAAGTGGAACAATGTATTCAAAGTGTTGGAAGAAAAAAAACCTGCCAATCAAAAATGCTCTACCTGGCATAGTTATTGGTCAGAATTGAAAGAGAGAGTTTTCCAGAGAAGGAAAAGCTAAATAAAGGAATTTATCACCACAGACCAGCCTTTTAAGAAATGTTGGGGGCAGAGTCAAGATGGTGGTGGGGGAGGACACAGAGTTTGCATCTCCCCACAACCCGGGTGCCTGTCATATGCTGGTGGGGGACCTTAATGCCCAAGGAGATGGGAGGAACCACCGAGCAACTGGGTAGGATGTGGAGGGAGTGTGGGGAGAGGAGAAGTGGAGGTTGGACAGAACTGGTACCCCTGAGGGGTGGCTGGGAGGGGGGAGGAGTTCCCACACCTGGAGGGACCCTTGGGGGCTCAGAGGATTAGAGGGGAGAGCTCCTAGCATTTCCCCTACCCAGTTGGGCCCTGGGAAGGCTGAAATACTCATATCAGATGAAATAGACTTTAAAATAAAAACTGTTACTACAGATAAGGAAGGACACTACATAATGATCAAGGGATCAATCCAAGAAGAAGATATAACACTTATAAATATTTATGCACCCAACATAGGATCACCTCAATACATAAGGCAAATGCTAACAACCATAAAACGAGAAATCGACAGTAACACAATAATAGTAGGGGACTTTAACACCGCATTTACATCAATGGACAGATCATCCAAACAGAAAATAAATAAGGAAACACAAGCTTTAAACGACACAATACACCAGATAGATTTAATTTATATTTACAGGACATTCCACCTGCAAGTGGCAGAATATATTTTCTTCTCAAGTGCACACGGAACATTCTCCAGGATAGATCACATCTTGGGTCACAAATCAAGCCTCAGAAAATTTAAGAAAACTGAAATTGTATCAAGCACCTTTTCTGACCACAATGCTATGAGACTAGATATTAATTACAGGAAAAAAAACCCACGAAAACACCCAAATACATGGAGGCCAAACAGTGTGGTACTAAATAACCAAGAGATCACTGAAGAAACCAAGGAAGAAATAAAAAAAATACATGGAAAGAAATGACAACAAAAACACAACGACCCAAAACCTATGGGATGCAGCAAAAGCAGTTCTCAGAGGGAAGTTTATAGCAATTCAATCTCACCTCAAGAAAAAAGAAAAATCTCAAATAAACAATCTAACCTTACACCTAAAGCAACTAAAGAGAGCAGAACAAAGAAAACCCAAACTCAGTAGAAGGAGAGAAATCATAAAGATCAAAGCAGAAATAAATGAAACAGAAACAAAACAATACCAAAGATCAGTAAAACTAAAAGTTAGTTCTTTGAGAAGATAAACAAAATTGATAAACATTTAGTCAGACTCAAGGAAAAAAGGGAGAAGATACAAATCAATGAAATTAGAAATGAAAAAGGAGAAATCACAACTGACACCAGAGAAATCACAACTGACACCGCAGAAATACAAAGGATTATGAGACTACTACAAACAACTCTACACCAATAAAAACCATATGATCATCTCAATAGACGCAGAAAAAGCTTTAGAAAAATTCAACGCCCATTTATGATAAACACTCTGCAGAAAACGGGCATAGAGGGAACCTACCTCAACATAATAAAGGCCATATATGACAAACCTACATCTAGCATCATACTCAATGGTGAAAAGCTGGAAGCATTACTTCTAAGATCAGGAACAAGACAAGGATGTCCACCCGCACCACTTTTGTTCAATAAAGTTTGGGAAGCCCTACCCATGTCAATCAGAGAAAAAACAAAAGAAATAAAAGGAATCCAAATTGGAAAAGAAAAAGTAAAACTGTCACTGTTTGCAGATGACATGATACTTACTATACATAGAAAATCCTAAAGATGTGACCAGAAAACTACTAGAACTAATCAATGAATTTGGTAAGGTTGCAGGATACAAAACTAATGCATAGAAATCTCTGGCATTCATATACACTAACAACAAAAAATCAGGAAGAGAATTTAAGGAAGCAATCCCATTTACCATAGCAACAAAAAGAATAAAATACCTAGGAATAAACTTACCTAAGGAGGCAAAAGACTTCTACTCAGAAAACTATGAAACATTAATGAAAGAAGTCAAAGATGACATAAACAGATGGAGAAATATACCATGTTCCTGGATTGGAAGAATCAATATTGTGCAAATGACTATACTACACAAAGCAATCTACAGAATCAATCCCTACCAAACTACCAATGGCATTCTTCACAGAATTAGAACAAAAATTTTATAATTCGTATGGAAACACAAAAGAGCCCAAATAGCCAAAGCAATCTGGAGAAAGAAAAACGGAGAGGGAGGAATCAGGCTCCCTGACTTCAGACTATACTACAAAGCCACAGTAATCAAGACATTATGGTACTGGCTCAAAAACAGAAATATAGATCAATGGTACAGGATATAATGCTCAGAGATAAACCCATGCACATATGGTCACCCAATTTATGACAAAGGAGGCAAGAAAATACAATGGAGAAAAGAGAGCCTCTTCAATAAGTGGTGCTAGGAAAACTGGACAGGTACATGTAAAAGAATGAAATTAGCACACTCCCTAACATGGTACACAAAAATAAACTCCAGATGGATTAAAGACCTAAATGTAAGGCCAGACAATATAAAACTCTTAGAGGAAAACATAGGAAAAAAATTCTTTGACAAAAAACACAGAAAGATCTTTTTTGACCCACCTCCTAGAGTAATGAAAATAAAAACAAAAATAAACAAATGAGACCTAATGAAACTTAAAAGCTTTTGCACAGCAAAAGAAACCATAAACAAGATGAAAAGGCAGCCCTCAGAATGGGAGAAAATATTTGCAAATGAAGCAACAGACAAAATATTAGTCTCCAAAATATACAAAGAGTCAATATCAAAAAAACAAGCAACCCAATCCAAAAATAGGCAGAAGACCTAAATAGATTTCACCAAAGAAGACATACAGATGGACAAGAGGCACATGAAAAGATGCTCAACATCACTAATTATTAGATAAATGCAAATCAAAACTACAATGAGGTATATCACCTCACACTGGTTAGAATGGCCATTATCAAAAAATCTAGAAACAATAAATGCTGGCAAGGATGTGGTGAAAATGGAACCTTCCTGCACTGTTGGTGGGATGTAAATTGATACAGCCACTATGGAGAACAGTATGGAGGTTCCTTAAAAAACTAAATAGAACTACCATATGACCCAGCAATCCCACTACTGAGTATAAACCCTGAGAAAACCATAATTCAAAAGGACACATGTACCCCAATATTCATTGCAGCACTATTTACAATAGCCAGGACATGGAAACAACTAAATATCCAATGACAGATGAATGGATAAAAAAGCTGTGGTACATGTATACAATGGAATATTACTCATCCGTAAAAAGGAACAAAACTGGGTCATTTGTAGAGATGTGGATGGACCTAGATTCTGTCATACAGAGTGAAGTAAATCAAAAAGAGAAAAACAAATATCATATATTAATGCATATATATGGAATCTAGAAAACTGGTATAGATGAACCTATTTGTAGGGCACGAATAGAGATGTATACATAGAGAACAAACATGTGGACACTGTGGGGGAGGGGAGGGTGGGACTAATTGGGAGATTAGGTTTGACATAAATACACTACCATGTGTAAAATAGATAGCTAGTGGGAACCTGCTGTATAGCATAGGGAACTCAGCTCAGTGCTCTGTGATGACCTAGATGGGTGGGATGGGGGTGGGGCTGGGAGGGAGGTCCAAGAGGGAGGGGATATAGGTATACATATAGCTGATTAACTTCATTGTACAGCAGAAACTAACACAACATTCTAAAGCAATTTTAGTCCAATTAAAAAATTAATTAATTAAAAAGGAGAGATGTTAAAGGAATTTTTTTAAGCTGAAATGAAAGGATACTAATTAGTAACAGGAAAACACATAAAAGCATAAATCTCACTGAAAAATGTAAGTATATAGTAAATATAAGAATAATGTAAACTTGGTGGGTTAATTATTTATAAACTACTATGAAGGTTAACAAAAGTAGTAACAATAACTATAACTACAATAATTGTTAACGGATACACAAGATAAAAAGATGTAAACTGTGGTATCAAAAACATAAAAATTGAGGGGCTGGGGGAGTAAAAATGTAGTGCTTTAGAATGTGTTCATACTTAGTTGTTATTGACTTAAATTACTGTTATCAGTAGTTTTATGTAAGCTTCCTGGTAATCACAAAGCAAAAACCTATATTAGATATATAAAAGAAAATAAAGGAAGGAATCTAAACATATCACTGCAGAAAATCATCAAATCACAAAGGAAAAGAACAATAGAAGAAAAAAGAAACAGAAGAATTACAAAACAGCCAGGAAATAATTAACAAACTGGCAGTAAGTTCACATTCATCAGTAATTACTTTAAATGTAAATGGACTGTATTCTTCAATCAAGAGACACAGAATGGCTCATAGATTAAAAAACAACAACAACATAAAACAAGACATCTGGGCTTCCCTGGTGGCACAGTAGTTGAGAGTCCACCTGCTGATGCAGGGGACACAGGTTCATGCCCCGGTCCGGGAAGATCCCACATGCCATGGAGCGGCTGGGTCCATGAGCCATGGCTGCTGAGCCTGCACGTCCGGAGCCTGTGCTCCGCAACAGGAGAGGCCACAACAGTGAGAGGCCCGCGTACCGGAAAAAACAACAACAACAAAAAAACAACAAGACATCTATTTGCTGCCTACAAGACACTCACTTCAAACCTAAAGACACACACAGGCTGAAAGCTAAGAAATGGAAAATGATATTCCAAACAAATGGAAACCAAAAGAGAGCTCGTGTAGTGATATTTATATCAGACAAAATAAACTTTAAGATAAAGATTGTAATAAGAGATAAATAATGATAAAGGAGTCAATCCAACTGGAGGATATAATATGTGTAAGTATTTCTGCACTCAACATAGGAACACCTAAATACATAGGGAAAATATTAATAGACCTAAAGGGAGAAAGAGACAGCAATACAATAATAGAAGGGAAAATTAATAACTCACTTTGATCAATGGATATATCATCCAGACAGAAAATCATTAAGGAAATATTGGCCTTAAATGACATGTTAGGCCAGATAGACTTAACAGACTTATACAGAACAGTCCATCCAAAAGCAAACGAATACACATACTTCTCAAGTGCACATGAAGCATTCTCCAGGATAGATCACATGCTAGCCAGAAAACAAGTCTTAATAAATTTAAGAAGACTGAAATTATATTAAGTATCTTTTCTAATCACAATGGTATGAAACTAGAAATTAATACAACAAGAAAACTAGAAAATTAACAAATATGTGGAGATTAAGCAACATGCTACTAACCAACCAGTGGTTCAAAGAAAACAACAAAAGAGAAATAAAAAATACCTAAAAAATGGAAACACATCATACTCAAACTTACGGGATGCAGCAAAAACAGTTCTAAAAGGGAAGTTCATAGTAATAAATCCCTGCATCAAGGAAAAAAAAGATCTCAAAAAACCTAATTTCATACCTCAAGGAAATAGAAAAAGAAGAAGAAACAAAGACCAAAGTTAGTAGAAGAAAGAAAATAACAAAGGTCAGAGTAGAAATAAAAATAAAATAGAGACCAATAGAAAATATCAAAGAAACCAAGAACTGTTTTTTTTAAAAGATAAACCAAACTGACAAACCCTTAGCTAGAATCACCAAGGAAATGAGAGAGAAGTCTCAACATCAGAAATGAAAGAGACTTACAACCAATACCACAGAAATACAAAGAATCACAGAATACTATAAACAGTTATACACTAACAAATTGGACAACTTAGAGGAAATAGATAAATTCCTAGACATATAATGTCTACCAAGACCAAATCATGAAGAGGTGGAAAATCTGAATAGACTAATTACTGGTAAGGAGATTGTATCAGTAATCAAAAACCTCCCAACATACAAAAGTCCAGGACCAGATGACTTCACTCATGAATTATCAAACATTCAAAGACAATTAAAAACAATCCTTCTCAAATTCTTTCAAAAAAAGAGAATAGGAGTGAACACTTCCAAACACAATTTATGAGACACCATTACCCTGATACTAAATCTAGACAAGGACACTACAGGAAAAGAAAATTACAGGTCATTATCCCTTAGGAACATAGATGCAAAAATCCTCAAAAAATGTTAGTATAACAAATTCAACAATCCATTAACATCACATATACCATGACCAAAAGACCTTTATTCCAGGCATGAAAGGATGGCTCAATATCCACAAATCAATGTGATATACCATATTACTAAAGGACAAAAATCATATGATCATCTAAATAGATGCAGACAAAAAAACATTTGACAAAACTTAATATCCATTTATGATAAAAACTCTCAAGAAAGCAGTTTTAGAGGGAACATACCTCAACATAATAAAGGCCATATGTAACAAGCCTATAGCTAACATCATACTCAATGGTGAAGATCTGAATATTTTTCATCTAAGATAATGAACAAGAAAAAATATCCACTCTTGCCACTTTTATTCAACATAGTTTTGGAAGTCCTAGCCAGAGCAATTAAGCAAGAGAAAGAAATAAAGGCAACCAAATTGGAAATTAAAAAGTAAAACTGTCACTATTTGCAGATGACATCATACTATATATAGAAATCCTTAAGGATTTGACCAAAAATCTGTTGGAACTAATAACCAAATTCAGTACAGTTCCAGGATTCAAAATCAATTTCTACAAATCACTTATGTTTCTATACACTAATAATGAACTACCAAAAAGAAAAATTAAGAAAACTTTCCCATTGACAATTGCATCAAAAAAATTCCTAGGAATACATTTAACAAAGGAGGTAAAATACCTGAACCCTAAACTATAAGACACTGATGAAAAATTGAAGTCACAAAAAAATGGAAAGATATTCCATGCTCATTGGTTGGAAGAATTAATATTATTAAAATGTCCATACTACCAAAATCAATACAGATTCAATGCAATCCTTACCAAAATTCCAATGGTATTTTTCAAAAATAGAACAAACAACCCTAAAATTTTTACGGAATCACAAAAGACCCTGAATAGCCAAGGTAATCATAAGAAAGAGAACAGTACCATACTGTTTTGAATACTGTAGCTGTATAGTCTGAAGGCAGGGAGCATTATTCCTCCAATTCTGTTCTTTCTCAAGTTTGTTTTGGCTATTCAGGGTTTTCTGTGTTTCCATACAAATTAAAAAAATGTTTTTGTTCTAGTTCTGCAAAAAATATCATTGGTATTTTGATAGGGATTTCATTTAATCTGTAGATTGCCTTGTGTAGTATGGTCATTTTAACAATGTTGATTCTTCCAATCTAAGAACATGGTATATCTTTCCATCTGTTTGTTTCATCTTAAATTTCTTTCATCTTCATCTTATAGTTTTCAGAGTACAGGTCTTTGCCTCCTTAGGTATTTTTATTTCTAGGTATTGTATTCTTTTTGATGTGATGGTTGTTTCCTTAATTTCTCTTTCTGATTTTCCATTGTTAATATATAGAAATGCAACAGATTTCTGTATATTAATTTGTATCCTGCAACTTTACCAAATTAATTGATGAGTTCTAGTAGGATGGTACTGGCACAAAAAACAGACACATAGATTGATGTCACAGGATAGAGAGCCTGGAAATAAACCCACCCACTTATGGTCAATTAATCTACAACAAAGGAGGCAAAAATATACAGTGGAGAAAAGACAGTCTGTTCAATAAATTATACTTGGACAACTGGACAGCTACATGTAAAAGAATGAAACTAGAACATAGTCTAATACCATACATGAAAATAAACTCAAAATGGATTAAAGACCCAAATGTAAGACCTGATACTGTAAAACTCCTAGAGGAAAACAAAGGCAGAACACTCTTTTACATAAATCAGAGCAGTATTTTTTTTTTTTCGATCCGTCTTCTAAAGTAAAGGAAATAAAAGCAAAAGTAAACAAATGGGACCTAATTAAACTTAAAGGGTTTTGCACAGCAAAGGAAACCATAAACAAAATGATAAGACAAACTACTGAATAGGAGAAAATATTTGTAAATTATGTGACTGATAAGGGATTAATATCCAAAATATATAAACAGCTCATACAACTCAACATCAAAAAAAAAATTAAAAATGGGCAGAAGAGTTGAATGGCTATTTCCAAAGAGAAAATACAGAAGGCCAACAGGCACATGAAGAGATGCTCAACATTACTAATCATCAGGGAAATGCAAATCAAAACCAAAATGAGATGTCACCTCACATGGGTCAGAATGGCTATCATCAAAAAGTTTACAAATAATAAATGTTGATGAGGATGTGGAGAAAAGGGAATCCTTACACACTTCTGGTGGGATGTAAATTGGTGCAGCCACTGTGGAAAACACTACAGAGGTTTCTCAAAAAACCAAAAGTTGAACTACCATATGACCCAGCAATTCCAGTCCTAGATATATATCAAAAAAAATCCCCCCACTAATTCAAAAAGCTACATGCACCCCAATGTTCATAGCAGCATTATTTACAGTTGCCAAGACATAGAAACAACCTAAGTGCCCATCAACAGATGAATGGATAAAGAAGATGGGTTATGTATATACAATGGAATACTACTTGGCCATAAAAAAGAATGAAATTTTGCCATTTTTAGCAACATGGATTGACTCGAAGGGCATTATGCCAAGTGAAATAAGTCAGGCAGAGAAAGATAAATACTGTATGGTATTGCTTATATGTGGAATCTGACTAATGAATATAAAAGAAGCAGACTCACAGATATAGAGAACAAATTAGTGGCTACCAGTAGCAGGGGCAACATAGGGGTGGGGAAGTGGAAGGTACAAACTATTGGGTGTAAGAGAGTCTCAAGGATGTACTGTACAACATGGGGAATATAGCCAATATTTTATAATAACTGCAAATGGAAAGCAACCTTTAAAATCTGTATAAAAATTTAAAAGTTAAAAAGGCAATCAGGGCTTCCTTGGTGGCGCAGTGGTTGGGAGTTCACCTGCCAATGCAGGGGACACGGGTTCGTGCCCCGGTCCGGGAAGATCCCACATGCCGCGGAGCGGCTGGGCCCGTGAGCCATGGCCGCTGAGCCTGCGCGTCTGGAGCCTGTGCTCTGCAACGGGAGAGGCCATGACAGTGAGAGGCCCGTGTATCACAAAAAAAAAAAAAAAAAGGCAATCAACCATGAATATAGATAGAACTTAAAAAAGATCAATAAAAGGTAAAAAAAAAAAAAAAAACACTCACCTGCACTGTTCTTCATAAATGACATGCATTGGCCACATGATCTTGGGGATACCTCTTTACTTCTTAATAAAATGGGATGAATAATAAATGGCAGGAAGGATTAAATGAGGTAATATATATCAAAGCTCTGTAGAATGTTATACTTCACAGTTAGCTCATACAAAGATTTTTTTAAAAATTGTAAATAACCTGGCCCCCTTTTTAGGATTCCTTATATCTAAGACTTTTCGATATGGCAAACACTTTTTAGTGTGTTCTATGTGCCAGAAACAATACTAAGTACCTTCTAAATATTAATTCATTTAATCCTGTGTCAACTTTATTATGAAATAAATATTATTATTATAATTCTCATAGATTAAGAATCTAAGGTAGGGACTTCCCAGGTGGTGCAGTGGTTAAGAATCTGCCTGCCAATACAGGGGACACGGGTTTGAGCTCTGGTCTGGGAAGATCCCACATGCCACAGAGCAACTAAGCCCGTGTGCCACAACTACTGAGCCTGTGCTCTAGAGCCCATGAGCCACAACCACTGAAGCCTGTGTGCCTAGAGTCTGTGCTCCGCAACAAAGAGAAGCCACCACAATGAGAAACCCGCACACCACAATGAAGGGTAGTCCCTGCTCACTGCAACTGGAGAAAGCCCCTGTGCAGCAACCAAGACCCAATGCAGCCAAAAATAAATAAATAGATAAATAAGTAAATAAAAAAGAATCTATAAAGCAGAAACTAACACACCATTGTAAAGCAATTACACCCCAATAAAGATGTAAAAAAAAAAAGAATCTAAGGTAAAGGGAAGTTCAATAGCTTGCCAGAGATTAAAACCACATGATTAGGAAGCAATGTCTTATATTTGGAAAATAATGGCCTCATTCTAGAAAATTCTACATCTTGGCTAAAACTCCACCTGTCTAACTTACCTTTCACCCATAAAGGCATGAACTTTATGAGGGGAAAAAAGAGAGAGCAGAAAGTTGAAGGCATCATGCTTCTTGATCTCAAACTATATTACAAAGTTACAGTAATCAAACAGTAATGGTATTAGCATAAATATATACAGATCGGTCAATAGAACAGAACAGAGAGCTCAGGAAAAAACCTCACATATATATGGTCAATTAATTTATGACAATAGAGCCAAGGATGCACAATGGTGAAAGGACAGTCTCTTCAATAAATGGTGTTAGGACAGTCACATGTAAAAGAATGAAACTGGACCATGATCTTACACCATACACAAAAAGTAAATCAAAATGAATTGAAGAATTGAATGTAAGACCTGAAATCATAAAGCTACTAGAAGAAAACGGATGTTAAGCTCCTTGACATTGACTTGGTGACAAGTTTTGGATTTGATACCAAAAGCAATGGCAAAAAAAGCAAAAATAAGCAAGTGGGACTATATTTAACTAGTTTCTGCAGAGCAAAGAAAACCATCAACAAAATAAAAATACAGTCAACGAATGGAAGAAAATATCTGCAAATCATATATCTGATAACAAGTTAATATCCAAAACATATAATATAAAGAATGCATACAACTCAATAGCAAAATCAAATGATCTGGTTAAAATTGGGCAGAGGTTCTGAATAGACTTTTTTCCAAAGAAGAAATACAGATGGCTAACAGGTACATGAGAAGATGCACAACATCACTAGTCATCAGGGAAATGCAAATCAGAAGTACAATGAGATATCACCTCACACTTATTAGAATGGCTACTGTCAAAAGGACAACAGATAAATTTTGGAGATGGTGTGGAGAAAAGAAAACCTTTATGCACTGTTGGCAGGACTGTAAATTGGCGCAGCCACCATGGAAAACAGTATGGAGTTTCCTCAAAAAACTAAAACAGAACGACTGTGTGATCTAGCAATTCTATGTCTGGGTATTTATCCAAAGGAAAAAACACTAACTTCAATAGTTATATGAACCTCCTTGTTTACTGCAGCATTATTTACAGTGATCAAGACATGGAAACAGCCTAAGTGTCCATCAATGCATGAATGGATAAACAAGATGGGATACACACACACACAAACCCCACAATGGAATACTATTCAACCATAAAAAAGAGAAATCTTGCCACTTATGACATCATGGGTGGACCTTGAGGGCATTATGGTAGGTGAAATAAATTGAACAGAGAAATACAGATACTGTATGATCTCATTTATATGTGAAATCTTAAAAAATAAACAACAGCAAACAAAACAAACTTTAAACTCATAGATACAGAGTACAGATTGGTGGTTTCCAGAGGAATACAGTGGGTGGTGGACTAAATGGGTGAAGGGGGCCAAAATATACAAGCTGCTGCTTATAAACTAAATTATTCATGGGGCTGTAATGCACAGCATGGTGACTATAGTTAACAATCCTGTATTGTACATTTCAAAGTTGCTAAGAGAGCATATCTTAAAAGTTCTCACCACAAGAAAAAAAATGTAACTGTGTGGTAATAGATGTAAATTAGTCATATCATGGTGATCGTTTTTGAAATATATACAAATATCAAGTCATAGGTTGTACAACTGAAACTAATACAATTTTACATGTCAACTATATCTCAATAAAAAAATCATTGCTAAGGCAAATGATTACTTCACACATGAAGCACAAAGGTTTTCTACTTAAAGAACAGGATGTTTAGAGCATATTTGAAATTCTTTTGTTAAATATACTTTAATAGTTATGACTTTAATAGGTTATGACTCAGTCTAGAACATGTGCTTTTTATCTTAGTGCACAGTACTAGATTAATTTTCTAGATTAAGGTATTTTATCTGATAATATGAAAAAAAAGTTGCCCAGGGGAACATCCACTTGTGAAGATTGGGGGACAACATTTTCATAATCGAAGCCAGTATTTTTTTACTCAGGAAATGCTATGTTTGGAAATTTATAATATATATGCATGATATTTTGACAATTTAAGTGGTCCATCTGTCAGAATATTCTTTTCAAAGAGCCTTCTCTTTGTGGAAAAAAATGCCGTAAAACGGATGTTGTAGTTAAATATTTTCCTAAATATATACACACTACTTACTGCTAAAATATGTGAATGATTCCAGGGTTTAGTTTTTTGTTTTAAGATATAAAAATGTGCTTTTCTTATGTAATACATTTCTGACAGAGCACTTATATTTCAGTGATAGTCCGAACATATTTTTTTTACTTTGAAATGGATAGTTTTTATAATGAAGTACTATTTAGGAAAAGTTCAATATTCCAGGGAAGATACTAGATATTAGTGTTCTAATAGTTTAAACATTGCAATTGTTGGTATACATATTTTTATAATGAAGAAAGAATTTTATTCCATCATACTTAAAATAAGAATATTGCCTTTCCACAAATTTATCAACAATATTCAAATATAGTATACATATAGATGGAGAAATAAACTACAAGAAAACTAATGAATACTCTCAGAAAATTTACCCAGAGTAATTTTCCTTCGCAACATTTCCATCATAGACAAGCACTTAAACAATAACATCATTAAAATTTTATACTCAGTGTACATGGAGCAACCCTTCATATTTAAGAATTAGGTGGTTTATTGCTTTCAGGTCTTGAGAAGACAAAAGAAACAGGCTATTATTTCTGTCTTACAGTAAAGAAGTTTTAGTGGTGCATTCTAACAGGAAATCCCCTCTGAAACAAGTTGAAACAGCTAACCATTTCTATTTATTTTAATATCACCCTGACTGATAATTCCTCCTTCGCAAAATTCTACTGCACTAAGCATAACTCTGTATATCTATTTTAAAAATAGAAAACTTCAAATTAAGACTTAGTGATGTAAATGTTTTACTCCTGTGTATAAGGTTGTTTGGGAAAGATGACAGGGAATTAGAAGATACAGGGACAATAATGTTAATGATAGAGAAGTAGCAGATGTAGTTTTCAAGGGATGTCTCAGAATTTCTAGGAGATATTTGGAAATAATAGATTCATTTTGAAGCTGTTTGCTTTTTTTTTTTTTTCGGTACGCAGGCCTCTCACTGCTGTGGCCTCTCCCGTTGCGGAGCACAGGCTCCGGACGCGCAGGCTCAGCGGCCATGGCTCATGGGCCCAGCCGCTCTGCGGCACGTGGGATCTTCCCAGACTGAGGCACGAACCCGCGTCCCCTGCATCGGCAGGCAGACTCTCAACCACTGCACCACCAGAGAAGCCCAGCTGTTTGCATTTTTAACGTATAGATGCTTGTTTTGCAGCCTGGGGGAGAATGATGGTGATCTGTGATAGTGGCTAAAGTCAGCATCTACTTCTTAGAATCACTCAGTGCAATCTTGGGAGAGACAAGGAATCTGAATCTTGACACTGCAAGCTATGTAGAAAGGTGCTGGGGATTGACTGTACAGGGCGATATTGGTTCAAGGCAGACTCCTGCTATGTGATTTCTGGAATGACAGCATCATGATCAGAGCTGAAGCCATATAAATCTTATTGAGAAAGGAATTTGAGTATTTCTCCTCATTGCATATAAGTTAACTGTTTCTCCAAATACTTATTTCTAAAATTTTGCATCTTTTGGGGGTCCTATAAGATCAGTCAGTAACCCCTAGTCACAGTTTCAAAAGGCATGTTTAACGTCAAAATGGCAAACTAGGCACATGTACTTAGCTTCAGTTTTCCCTCTAATTCTACTAAAATAAAAAGTTAAAAAATTATGAAAATGATTCAATTTCTGCAAAGAGAACGGGAAGTTGGTAGGCTATTCAATAGTGAATAGTGGATGAGACATTTCAGCACATTTCTGTAGGAAGAAAAACGTAGGGAATGATTGAGGTTAAGCAGAAAGGAAATGGCTGCAAGTGGGTGGTGGAGGAGGAACAAAAAAGTGTGGCATTGGACCCCCCAAGATGCTCTTAGGTCTGTGGAGTTTAGAAGAGAGAAGCAGGCACAAAAGAGAGACATATGTCAAAATATTAAAGCAAATTGGAGAACGGTAAAGCTTTTAACGTATATGTTGGTGTTCCAGATTTTAAAAAATACAGTAAATGAGTAGGAAGGGAAACCGTCTGAGGAGAAAAATATTTTAGAGGAATGAGATATTAAAAAAAGAAAGCAAAATAGCAAAGCAAATTTGGTGTGAGTCTGAAGGGATGCGAATTGCTGCCTGATAGGAAGCCTATTCTAAAATAAGACCTGTGAGATTGGCATGGCTTGTGTGCCTCACACTACATATACAGCACTCCAATCAGGTCGATAACATTAAAGAAAGTGATTCCTACACACCCAACAATAGGCCAGTCTTTCATAATGGAAAATTGAGGATCCCCAGGCATATAAAAACAAAGACTAATATAAAAGACAATGACTAATATAAAAGACAATGGAAATAAATAGAAAAATGAAAGGAACTCCAGAAGAAACTGTTCAAAAAATTGAAAGAAATTATGGTTTTTTTTTGTTAAATTAACATATTCAGAGAAATTCAAGAATAATTATTTTCATAAATATAAGAACAAACTGCTATATTAAAAAAGATAAATTTAAGGAGATAACAGCTTTTCCACATTTAAAAGAAGACAGCCAAGTTGAAAAATCAAAATAAAGAAAAATATATTTGAGAAATATCCCAGAATATAGAATAAAAAAAACCAAAACACAGAGATAGATAATGGGAGAAGATAAAGGACATGGAGGGTCAATCCAAGAGGGCCATTATCAGAAAAAAAAAAAACCCAGTTTTCTTTGCAAGTAGTGGGAAGGTAACTAAAGAAAGGGATTTCTCAAAGTTGAATGCATATATTCAATTTTTAAAAATCTAAATTAGTGCGAGCATAGTAACAGAATACATACCTACATTTAATTATATCAACAGGAAATTTCATAACACCAAAAATTAAGAAGAGATTCTGAAAGCTTCCAGAGAAACCAAACCAAATAACGTTAAGCTAAATGAAATTAAACAAATTTTCTGGACAACAACAAAAAACAGACTGGTATATATCTTCCTATTAGGGCCACCAGATGTTTAAAGACAAACAAAATACTAATTATTAGCCGAATTCTTTGATCTTACATTAATTGTCTTAAATGTATTTGGCCTTGGACATAAAATATTGTTACACTGGTAAGATACAGATACTTAAAGTCTATAATCTCAGGAGCATGGTAAAAACAGGTTGCTATTAATATATTAGGCAAGTGCAAAAAAGGGTCTTATTTAAATTGCAAAACATATTGTTCATTTAATCTATAGATTGTTACAGGAAAATAAGCTAATGAACTGTGTTAATCTTACTTGGGTCTATAAAAGGAGTTTAGGCTTTTCTATTAGTGGAGAATATCAGTCTCTTGTGTCTAGTTTTTATCCTATTGAGATATTAAAGAAAAACAAATGGTGGTTTTAGCAGATTCAAATTTAAATACGACGTAAAACTGATTTCTTCGGCACTGTAGCGATATTTTTAAAAATCCTAAGGAAAAAGAAATTCTCACCTACAATTCACAAAACATCATAGACTTAGTCCTTTCACCTGACATGTACCCTTTCTTAGGGAACTATTTTGGAATATATCCCAGGAAAACTAGGAAACGAATTAGGTGTATTTTGTAGAACTCAGGCACAGGCCAATCAGCTTGGCCACCAGCAAGTGTGCTGTAGCAGTGGTTCAATAATTAGCTCTGGATCTAATCCAGAAGAGTACTATAAGGAGGGCAAGGGGATTATTGGAGGGCAATGTCAGCCGCCCATATTTTGAACATTAAAAATTGGGACAGCAAGAGCACTAAGAGAGGTTTCTCTGGGGAGGCAGTCAGTGTAAAAGGTGAAGGAGGGCTTAAAAGAAAAGATGTGTGATTATGTAATTTAGAGTTAGAGTAGCAGGGTTCACTTCAGATCATCAACTCTGTAGCCTATGTTACATTCATCAACAGCTCTGTGCCTCAATTTCTTTATGCAACTGGGATAATAAAATTATTGTAAAAAACAAAATTACTGTAAACAATGAGAACAATGCATGACACTGGGAAAACATTATTTAAGAGCTGAAGGAAAGATGAGGAGACGGTAATAAGAAAAACAAAGGATTAAGAAAAACTACGTACAAGAATCACTAATTTTCTAAAATATGGCATCAAGAATAACAAAATTTCCAATTGGCTTTGATCCTAGGTATAAGGTTCTTTTAGAGGGACAGGCTTATATTTTTCTAATGGATACAGAAATATAATTTTAACTCACAATTCGATATTTGAGTAAGAGTCATAAAATCATAATGATATGAACATAAATTACTGGGAGATAAATTTTAGAGCAAACTTAAGAAAAAGTAAGTTATTGGAGAACAAAAGGTAAATGATTATCACCATGACAATGTAAAAGTGAAATCAGATGCATAGCTGAGAGAATATGGGCAGATAACATTATCTGACAAAGTGTAGATCCAAAAAGAACTTTTCGTATATTGACGGAGGTTTAAGAATATCATTAACAATTATAGGGATAGCCAATAGAAAAACAGTAATATATATATGTGAAATCCTCATTTAATGATACAAAGTATTGAAGACAGCAAAATCATCGTCATTCATATCAAGGAGTCAGTAGGCACTGCTTGGATTTCTGGTTTATCACAGAATAGTGGTAATACCCTAAATTTAAATCTCTCTACCCACTCCTACCAATAAAATAACTCATATATTCAACGTAACTATGAGATGGAGAACACTGTGAACTTCAAACTACCTGTACATGAGAAAAATAAATACCCCAATCTACCAGAAACTCCAGATCCCACATGTAGGTGTGACGGATCACAGGTACAATCACTTTCAGAAAGACAGATCACACACTGAATGATAAATACTGAGAAGATATCTGATGTCTGATATATCAGAATAGTAGCTATTGAGAAATCAAAAGGAAGAGGGTGGAAAGGTTGTGGGGCCCAAGGGAACAGTACTAGAAAGGCACCACTTCTGTATCATAA
Organism: Orcinus orca; assembly: GCF_937001465.1. Lineage (NCBI taxonomy): Eukaryota > Metazoa > Chordata > Mammalia > Artiodactyla > Delphinidae > Orcinus > Orcinus orca. The sequence goes on from NC_064562.1 coordinate 75,191,459, forward strand.
AGGGCTAATTTAGAAGAAGGAAGCATCCCTTGAAGATTTGGAGGTAAAGAAAAAGAAGCAAGCAGGAAAATTGATTATATTGCTGTAACACATGCAAATTACAAACTTGTAAGTCTCACCCTTTATGAGTTTCCCACTGTATTGGTGCTGTAACAAATTACCATAGCTTGGTGGCTTACAACAACACAAATCTTTTCTTTTACAGTTCTGGAAGCCAGAAGTCTGAAATTAGTTTCACTAGGCTGAAGTCAAGTTGTTATTCCAACATATCATAGGACTGATTTCTTTTTGGAAATCAGAAAGGTTTTTGGAAGAATCTGTTTCTTGCCCTTTTTTTTTTTGTTTGCAGTACGGAGGCCTCTCACTGTTGTGGCCTCTCCCGTTGCAAAGCACAGGCTCCAGACGCGCAGGCTCAGGGAACCTCTGTTTCTTGCCTTTTTAAGCTTCTAGTGGCTGCCTGTGGCCTTGGCTTGGGGTCCTTTTCTCTATCTTCAAAGCTCATCACTCAAAAATTTGCTTCTTGGCTTCCCTGGTGGCGCAGTGGTTGAGAGTTCGCCTGCCAATGTAGGGGACACGGGTTCATGCCCCGGTCCGGGAAGATCCCACATGCTGCAGAGAGGCTGGGCCCGTGAGTCATGGCTGCTGAGCCTGCGCGTCCGGAGCCTGTGCTCCGCAACAGGAGAGGCCACAACAGTGAGAAGCCCGCGTACCACAAAAAAAAAAAAAAAAAAATTGCTTCCATTATCACATTTCTTTCTCTCTGATTCCTCCTCTGTCCCCCTTATAAGAATTGTTGTAATTACATTGGGTCCACTTTTATAACCTAGGATAATCTATCCATCTCAAGGCCCTTAATTTAATCATTAAGTCTCTTCTGTGATGTAATGTAATGCAGAGTCTAGGAATTATGACATGGACACGTGTGGGCCTTGTTCAATGTATTCTCCCTCATCAAATGAAGTAGCACCATAAATAAAAGAAACTATACTTTCAATGCAAGAGAGCAGTCTTGAACTTAGGAACCTAGTTAGACCCCCATACTTTCCTCTATGACCGTGCACAAGAGTAATAGCTGGTCCCGGTGGGAAATAAAATTAGGAAATGAACAGGAAATGAAAAATGACATTTATACAAGGATTCAGAAAGAAAAAAAACCCTAGAAAACTAGAATAAAAATGTTTCAAATTAAGAACTTTCTTCCACCAATCACAAATACAAGATTGAAGAAAAGTACATCACAACATTCTAACCTGAATAAAATATACTACACTTAATTTTCAAATATAAAGAATGCCTTGAGTCAGGAATTCAAAAACCTGATTCAAGAACATATATGTATTAAAAACAAAGATATGAAAACAATTATTATTTTGTTTTTAACATCTTTATTGGAGTAAAATTGCTTTGTAGTGGTGTGTTAGTTTCTGCTGTATAACAAAGTGAATCAGCTATACATATACATATATCCCCATATCGCCTCCCTCTTGTATCTCCCTCCCACCCGCCCTATCCCACCCGTCTAGATGGACACAAAGCACTGAGCTGATCTCCCTGTGCTATGTGGCTGCTTCCCACTAGCTATCTATTTTACGTTTGGTAGTGTATATATGTCCATGCTACTCTCTCACTTCGTCCCAGGTTCCCCTTCCCCCTCCCCAAATCCTCAAGTCCATTCTCTATGTCTGCGTCTTTATTCCTGTCCTGCCACTGGGTTCATCAGTACCGTTTTTTTTTTGTTTTGTTTTTTGCGGTGCTCGGGCCTCTCACTGTCGTGGCCTCTCCCGTTGCAGAGCACAGGCTCCGGATGCGCAGGCTCAGCAGCCATGGCTCACGGGCCCAGCCGCTCCGCGGCATGTGGGATCTTCCTGGACCGGGGCACGAACCCATGTCCCCTGCATCGGCAGGCGGACTCTCAACCACTGCGCCACCAGGGAAGCCCAATACCGCTTTTTTAAATTCCATATATATGCATTAGCAATATGGTATTTGTTCTTCTCTTTCTGACTTACTTCACTCTGTATGACAGATTCTAGGTCCATCTACCTCACAACAAATAGTTCAATTTTATTTCTTTTTATGGCTGAGTAATATTCCATTGTATATATGTGCTACATCTTTATCCATTCATCTGTCGATGGACACTTAGGTTGCTTCCATGTCCTGGCTATTGTAAATAGAGCTGCAATGAACATTGTGGTACATGACTCTTTTTGAATTATGGTTTTCTCAGGGTATATGCCCAGCAGTAGGATTGCTGGGTCGTATGGTAGTCCTATTTTTAGTTTTTTAAGGAACCTCCATACTGTTCTCCATAGTGGCTATATCAATTTACATTCCCACCAACAGTGCAAGAGGGTTCCCTTTTCTCCACACCCTCTCCAGCATATATTGTTTGTAGATTTTTTGATGATGACCACTCTGACTCGTGTGAGGTGATACACCATGGTATGTTTTGATTTGCAGTTCTCTAATGATTAGTGATGTTGAGCATCCTTTCATTTGGTTGTTGGCAATCTGTATATCTTCTTTGGAGAAATGTCTATTTAGGTCATCTGCCCATTTTTGGATTGAGTTGTCTTTTTTTTTTTGATATTGAGCTGCATGAGCTGCTTGTAAATTTTGGAGATTAATCCTTTGTCAGTTGCTTCATTTGAAAATATTTTCTCCCATTCTGAAACAATTAACTAAACTCAGGAAAAAATACTGAATAAAAATACCACAACATCTTAAAAATGACTACTAAATTACAAGCCACAAAAGGGAGGCTATACTCAGTTAAAATTTAATGAATGCATTGAGGAGATGCTTGAAGACTAAAAAGAGCATGATGATGAAGTGGAGAAAAGTATAAATATCAGTATGAAAGGACATTCATACATAGTTCGGACAAAGAAAATCTATAATACATGCAATTAGAGTACCTGGGAGAAAAAAATCCCCAAAACAATGTAAAATAAATAACATAATAATAAAATCAATCTTCACAGCAAAAGGGATTAAAAAGAAAGCTAAGGAATTAAACCATTTTTAAAAACACAATACATATATACAGAAAATAGATGTAACAATAAAATGGTAGTTAGAACAGAATAAATCATATGGTTAAATGTGAATGGATTTAACTCACTTACTTAAAATATTTTCAAATTGACACACAAACAAAATCCAGCTTTGTGTTGTATACAGGAGACCTACCTAAAATAAAGGGACTCATGAAGTCTAAATATATAAGGGCAAATTTATAACAGAAAAATATTTAAACCTCAAGAAAGTGGAGATTGCATTCCAGGTATTAAGGTAATTCCAGATAAAAAATGATTAAATGTATCAAATAAGACAATTTGAAATTCTGAAAGCCCCAATTCACAATGAAGTATTAGAATATTGAATATCTATACACAAAATAACATAGCAATAATCTTCATAAACATAAACCACAGGAGATTCAAGAAGAAATATACAGAATCAGACTAACTGGAGACCAAGCCACTTGCAGTTAAAAAGAGGTCATGAGACCCAAACAATAAGGATATAAAGTCACCCACAGCATAATCTTTAAGGCCAATTTTAAAGCAATGTCTCCAATATTATAACCTCTAAGAGAAAATATATCTTCTGCTCAATCACACATAGAACATTGACAAAAAATCACCTATACCCAAGAATATAAAATGGAGAAAAGATAGCCTCTTCAATAAGTGGTGCTGGGAAAACTGGACAGCTACATGTAAAAGAATGAAATTAGAACACTCCCTAACCCCATACACAAAAATAAACTCAAAATGGATTAAAGACCTAACTGTAAGGCCACACATTATAAAACTCTTAGAAGAAAACATAGGCAGAACACTATGACATATCACAGCAAGGTCCTTTTTGACCCACCTCCTAGAGAAATGGAAATAAAAACAAAAATAAACAAATGGGACCCAATTAAACTTAAAAGCTTTTTCACAGCAAAGGAAACCATAAACAAAATGAAAAGACAACCCTCAGAATGGGAGAAAATATTTGCAAATGAAGTGACGAACAAGTGATTCATCTCCAAGATATACAAACAATCATGCAGCTCAATAGTAAAAAACAAAACACAATCAAAACTGGGCAAAAGATCTAAATAGAGATTTCTCCAAAGAAGACATAGAGATGGTCAAAAAGCACATGAAAAAAATGCTCAGCATCACTGATATTAGAGAAATGTGAATCCAAACTATAGTGAGGTATCACCTCACACCATTCAGAATGGCCATCATCAAAAAATCTACAAGCAATAAATGCTGGAGAGGGTGTGGAGAAAAGGGAACCCTCTTGCACTGTTGGTGGGAAAGTAAATTGATGCAACCACTATGGAGAACAGCATGGAGGTTCCTTAGAAAACTAAAAATAGAACTACCATAGGATCCAACAATTCCACTCCTGGGCATATATCTGGAGAAAATCATAATTTGAAAAGATACATGCATCCCAATGTTCATTGTAGCAGTACTTACAATAGCAAGACATGGAAGCAACCTAAGTATCCATCAACGGAGTAATGGATAAAGAAGATGTGGTACATATATACAACGGAGTATTACTCAATCATAAAAAAGGATGAAATAATGCCATTTGCAGCAACATAGAGATTATCATACTAAGTGAAGTAAGTCAGACAGAGAAAGACAAATATCATTTGAAATCACTTATATGTGAAATCTAAAAAAATGATACAAATGAACTTATTTGCAAAACAGAAACAGACTCACAGACATAGAAGACAAATTTATGGTTATCAAAGGGAAAAGGTGAGGGGGCAAGATAAATTAGAAGGTTGGGATTAACATATACATGCTACTATATATAAAATAGATAATCAAAAATAACATACTGTATAGCACAGGGAACTGTACTCAGCACCGTGTAATAACCTATCTGGGAAAAGAATCTGAAAATGAATAGATATATGAATATGTATAACCAAATCACTTTGCTGTACACCTGAAACGAACACAACATTGTAAATTAACTATACTCCAACATAAAATTAAAAATATTTTTAAATTGCCTATACCTTATATTTTGAAACAACATTATTGAGTTCCAAGTTACAGTAAAGATATAAACACTCTGGTAAAAATATAAGAAAATGGATATTAATAAAATAAAAATTCAAAAAGGACTTTTCAGCTGGAAATTTGAAAGCTTTCTATTAAAAAACTTCTGGTTGAAAGTGAAATGCAAACCAAAATTGCAGAAGTTGTAAACTGTAATAATATAAACATTTCATACCAACAGGATACATTTAAAGCAGTGACAAAAGAAAAAATAATGCTTTAAATACTCTACCAATGAAAATTATAGAATGTAGGTATGAACTAATTACGAACTCAAAATAGAAAATGGACAAAGTAAATCAAAAGGAAGGACAAGATAGGGTGTATTATAAATAAAAGAAAAAACGAATGATGCAGAAAAAGTAAAAACAATATAAATAATTAATATATTTAAGTGCTTATTATTATTATTTTTTTCCACTGTACCATGTGGCATGCGGGATCTTAGTTCCCTGACCAGGGATAGAACCCATGCCCCCTGCAGTGGAAGCACGGATTCTTAACCACTGGGCTGCCAGAGAAGTCCCTGAGTGCTTATTTAAAAATTAATCAAATAGACAAATAAAAACAAAGGAAAATTGGGAAAACAACAAATATTCAAAATAAAAATTACAAAGGAAAACTAAACATAACAAAAGGAAATTAAGAAATATGTGATATTTTGCACCAGTCAAAAAAAAAATTGAAACTCTAGATGAAATGGATAACTATTAAGGAAAATACATGAATCAAATTTGATGACAGTTAAGGGAAAAAAATTAAACAAAAATTCCATAGAAGAAATAAATAAAATTATTACAAATATGCCCCCCAGAAGTGTATCAAGTTCAGATCATTTATTGGGGGTCATTAGCAACACTTAAAAGATCAGAAAATTGCATTGCCACATAAATTGTTCCAGTTTACATAAAACTGATACTTAAACCTGAAGAATGGAGTCCCCCAAAGAAAACTATACACTAATCTTGTTATGAATATTGGTGCAAAAATCCTAAATAGAACAGTGGCAAATAGAATCTATGTTAACATTCAGACAAAAATACATTATGATTGAAATCTATCAATCATCTTCAGTTGTTTTTCTCAGAGTTGTTCATTGTTGTTCAGAAACTAGAATGCTTCTCTGCAGTCACTGTTCATACAAAGGATTCAGACAAATGACTCAAAGACAAAAACATGGTGAAGTCATGCTGAACGACGGTTGAAACTTAAAACTAGACTTCTGCAAATGAAACCTTTCTTCAAGAAGAATCAAAAACATTAGTGAGATCTGGACCATCCCTTATATTCTCTACCACAACTTTGACCAAGAACAGAACTAAAGACAGAAAAGAAAGAAAGAAGTCCCCACATACCTTGAAAAACATCTGCTTCAGAACCATATAGATGTTGTGGAATTGTGTTGCCTGCTGAGGAAAGATTGGGTTGATTCTGCCTTAGAAGGATATTTGTGTTGGTTTAAAGGCATGAAGGGATTAAAATTACCTACAGAATTTTGTTGACTGAAGTTGAGTCCACTATAGATCCGATGACTTTCAAAATATGAGACAGCTATGAATTGATCTGGTTTCAGAAAAATGTTTACTGTAGTGATCCATCATTAATTATACATGGAAGTCAGTTATAGTATTACTTGTCATGGTTAAATAACTGCAATTAATTAAAAGTTTTCAACTTCTTTTCATATTCACTTAAAATCATTGGTATAGATGATCTTTTTTAGAACTGTGGGAATTCAATATTTTCATCATCTTGACCTTGTTGTAGACAGGAGATGCACCCTCTCTAGCCAAGTGGAATTAGTTTAATATTTTGTGTTTTCTGGTTAAATCATTTATTTTCTCATCATCTGCTTGGTCCTGTTGATAAGCATAGATTGCCTCATCATGCCTTCTTTTTCCCACGAAAGTTTAGGGATTTATCATTGCAGTATTCTAGTATAACAAAGTTTATCTTTTAAGCTCAGTGTGAGTTATATTATGTAAACTTATTGAGCTCAAGTGTTATTCCCTTTTTATTCTAAATATAACATAGAATCCAAGATATTTTGTTGGTCATGTACACCTTCCCAGTTTTCTATTCATACATGTTTATACATTCTCTCAACCTTTAATATCTACTCATAAGATAGTGTGCTTAGTTTGCATTTCACTGTTTAATAAGTGAAGTTTGGTTAATTAATAAATATATGTTATTTCTTTGGGGGAGAACTGGAAAGAATGTACACTTATTTTTCATTCAGTTAGATTTACTGATTTTGGATATATTAAGTATTTCACCATGGTACAGCAGAATGATAAAATACTGTGGCAATATTAGTAATTACTTACCCAATATCTTCTCTCTTTAAAGTCAGAATCCCAATCTGAGTGGAAGTACCCACTAAAATCCATGTCACTCCTTTAGCAGTTTTTGCCAATGAGATGTAATTCACTAGATGGAGCTTTAGGAAAACCCCTTTAAAATTGGGCTGCCTACTGTCTCATGAGCATTTGCTATTCTCTTATTTCCTTTTTACCTTTCCTAGATTGGTGATGTAAATCTGGCAGTGGAGAACCACCTTCCGAAATGCATTCTCTGAAGATGCTGAATAAAAATAGGAAAAAAAAATAGAAGGTATGCATGACAGAGCATATGTCATAACACCACTAAGCCAGCTCGGCACTGTTTTCCTCTGAATTTGTCATTAAATGATAGGGGAAAAACCCTACTAATTTGTTTAAATGAAGTTGTGTGTGTGTGTGTGTGTGTGTCTATTATTTGCAGCTAAATGTATCCCTAACTGCTACAAATAGCTCTGATTAAATGCTATTACTATACTCAGTAATACCAACTTATACTCATTGGTCACAAAATTATAATAAATTATATTATTTTACAGTGACTTCATGTCACATACTGTGGACATTAGTAAGTATACTCAGAAGTGTTATACCAGAAGAAAATCTAGGAAATAGATACTTATAGGATATACCTTTGTTTACATATGTTGCATGGAACTTTATTTTCCAAGTGTTTGAATATCTTATTTTTATGCTTAAGGTAGCCAGGATGGTGTCACTGGTCACTACGGTCAAACAAAAGAATCAAATGTGATTCATACCAATTGTTTGGAATACACAGATAAAAAGTCAACTAAACTTTTCACATGTTAAAACTCTTTGGCATCATGTAGACATAGTAGATATAGGGTACTATAGAAAATAATAATGATATACTTTTTTTTTTTGTGGTATGCGGGTCTCTCACTGTTGTGGCCTCTCCCGTTGTGGAGCACAGGCTCCGGACGCACAGGCTCAGCGGCCATGGCTCACAGGCCCAGCTGCTCTGCGGCATGTGGGATCCTCCCGGACCAGGGCACGAATCTGTGTCCCCTGCAGGCGGACTCTCAACCACTGCGCCACCAGGGAAGCCCATGATATACTTTTTTTTTTTTTTTTTTTTGCGGTACGCGGGCCTCTCACTGTTGTGGCCTCTCTCGTTGTGGAGCACAGGCTCTGGACGCGCAAGCTCAGCGGCCGGGTCCAGCCGCTCTGCAGCATGTGGGATCCTCCCGGACGAGGGCACGAACCCATGTCCCCTGCATCTGCAGGCGGACTCTCAACCACTGCGCCACCAGGGAAGCCCAATGATATACTTTTTAATGATTCTCTATGGAGAGGACATTGGGATCTCTAGTCATGAAATATTCAATAATCCTTTGAAACTGCACTATGACAAGAGATATAGCTTTGAATTTATTATCCTTCTACCAAGAGCAAAATTTACTCTTATTAAGTCCCTCTGCTTAACCAACCTTAAAATAATTTAATTTTGATCATTAATTCCTTATTAACATACTAAATATAACAAAAGAGGGACAGATTTTATTGAAATTAAGGAACCTTTTGATTAATTCTAAGCTAAAACCTTGCTGTCTCATCTTTTGCTTGGAATAAGAATGCTCTACTTTTTCATTATGTAAAGTTGCTTACATTGGAGCATTTATTTAGTAAAGAGTGAAGCAAAATCTTTGTTTTGTAGTCATTGCATTCAAGTTTTCAGGCCTTCTCCTGCTTCTCAGGAATTCTTCAAGTTGTGAATACTTAAACATGTAAATGGTTATTATTAAATATATAAGCAAGCACTTAAGAAGATATATTTCAAGGCACATGAATTGTGCCTGGATCTAACAACCTGTCACACTTATGTTAATTTAGAGGGCATTATATTAAAAAATGAGCATTTACAATGACACAGACACACTTCTTCCTAAGATGAGAATCATCCTACCACAGGTATGAGTTCATAATGGCCTCGTAGCTTTCAGAGCAAAGTATGTCAGGAGAACAGAATCCTAGTTTTGCATCTGTGTGTACAGTAGCTTTTGGAACTTGAGAAACACTTATAACTTTATAGGTTTAATTTCCAAAACAGTAAAAAAGGATGTTGATGTCCTACAGTGTTTAGAGTTTCAACCATATCTGGAAGGCAATAAAATTTATGGGAAGATTGTAGGAAGTATAGTTCTATTCTTAATATATTTTCCTTCCAGGCCATGTTTGAGCTTCATAAGTTATCTCACTTTTTTGTGTTATAGCAAGCCAGTAGGGAGGGTATAAAGAATGTTGACTTTGGAATCAGATGATCAGAAAAGAACTGGACTGAGTAACAGTTTTACTGCTTACTGCCTGTGCAAACTTTACAAAGCAATTAACCTTTAGACACTCAGTTTTATCATCTGCTAAATGGAGATCACTATTCCTCCAGATATAAACAATAAATGAGATAATTTTTCAAGGCACCTAATAAAGCAGCTGGCACATTGTATAAAGTTTATAAATATTAGACTAATTACAAGTGTATTTTAAAAACATACAGATAAACTCTGACATGGAATACATTGGCTTATTATGAATCAGTGATAAGTAACTCAAATGACTTTCTCAGATTCCAGGACAGCAGGAATTATGTTCGTTCTTATTATGGCACCAGCATCTTGAATTATGTTTGCCCCTAAAAATGTTCCCTTCCTGAACTTGAATAATATTAACAAAGTAACCATACTCTGAATGAAAAAGTGGGACAGTTTGTATAATTTGATGGGGGGGAATCTTAGGAAAAGTATGTATGATTTAGGGCTACACAGAAAAGTTTTGCTGAAGGATAAGTCTATGCTGGGACATTCTGGGAAGACATGAATTAGCATGAATTGAAGAGGCATATCTCAAGGGGAAAGAAAATAAATCAAGATAAGTAGAGTGCATTGAAACAAAATTTTCCTGTTTCATTTCTGGTTAGCCAAATGCATTTGGGGTTTTCATTAGAGGATGGAGGGATTGTTATTACTGCCTCTTGTGATTTAAATTGCATATATATTATATGAATATAAACTACAATCAAGGCAAAGTTTTAAAAAATTTTTCTCTGAAAATTGGGTGAAATGAAATACCATTTGTAATTTGCTAATTGTTTTTCTATAGAGTTGAAATTAACTCACTTTTTGCTCTTTTGCCAAGATGTATTTATACCACAATATTGATGAGGAAGGGATTTTTAGACTTCTGTGGCCATTGTTACCAAATCCACTTCTTCTTATCTGGGATGTTTTTTATTTTAATACACTTTACATATTAATTTTTTAAACTATCTGTGACACACAAACCAGATGTAGAGTTTTATGAAAAAGATTTTCTTGCTCACTGGTCTCCAAACAAGAGTAACAGAACCAGCATTTTTCAAGCTAACCTCTATGATTTGGTAATCACAAAAAGCTGTGCTAAACCAGCTTTTCCTGCTGTCCTAGAGTCTGATAAAGTCATGTGAACCACTTACCAGTGATTCATAATAAACCAATATATTCCACATCAAGGCTTATCTATATGTTTTAATATCTAGCTTAGCACAGATGAATGCCAGTCCAGTATCTTTTTTTCCTTTCAGGTATAGTTACTGTTCCCATTTTTATATCTGAAACCTATCTATTCTGGTCTACTTTTAGAAGTTTTTGAAGATTCATGATCTTATACAGGTCGAAAATAGAATTTTGAAATTGCTTGTATATAGCAGCTGAAGTTAGATCAAATATTGTCACTGAGGGACTTCATGCTTTATTTTTATTGCATTTCTATAGATATAAGATTTTTTAAAAGGTTTTTTTTTTCAGTAAAGTATTATATATCAGGACAATAACTGTTAAAATCTTTATGTTCTTAATTAGATGGTTGTGAGAGACTAGGTATAAAAACAGATGATGGCCAGATCATATATAAAAATAGGACTCTGACCCACAATCTTCAGTTACTTGCCCAGGAAACCAGTTCATTATCTACAGTAACTAGTCCAGGAAGCCATCTTATTATCTATAAGTCAAACTTAAAGGAAGTCATACCACTATCTCTAAAAAATAATCTATATAGACAAACAAGAACCCCTGTAACAATTGGCTCCAAGTGGCCAGGACTTGACTAGCAATTGATTGCTTTCCTAATATTTGTCCTATTTCCATTTTAGTACCAACCAGAGAAAGCTAAATATGCACTCCTACCCAAACACAGAGGATGCACCTACAGCTTGCCTACAGCTTCTCCATGCCAACAGCCTCCAATCAGGGCATACTTGAAGCCTTCCCTCTTTTCCACCATAAAGCTTTCCCGTTCCTCTGTCTGCCTTTGAGATTCTGTCAAAATGCAAGTGATTATGGTTGTCTCCCTTGCTAGAACAAGCTCTGAATAAATAACCTTCGCCTGTACTCATTTGGTTGTTTTTTATTTCCACACTTGCCTACCCTACATAAATGAGTTTAGTTTAATGTCTTTGGTGCAAATTTTTTTATATGTTAGACTTTGTGCCAGGTACAAACTTATGGCACTAAACTACATAACTAAAGTTCATGTCCTCACTCAATGTAAAATTGGCAAAGTAAATAAGCAGGTAAATAGAAAATATTAATATCATGGGTTTGACTTTGAAGATAAAGCCAGGCATAGTTTGTCAGTGGAATACAGAGCGATTAGCAAAAAGGAAAGATTGTGTAGCTAGAAAAGAATAGTACATATGTAACATGCTTTTAATATAAATATTTAGCAAACTAATAATAGCCTTTATGTTTTATTTTCAATTAATTCTTTATTTACAAAGTATTATCTTTTCATTATTATGGCTTTAGAATATTTGCATTATACATTTCTCAAATATGCCTTCAGATTTGCATTTATGCTGATGTATATTCAGCTCAGCATTTATGTTTCCTTTTGGACTAATGAGATTAAACATTCCCTTGATGATTATTTAATAGATGTCTTCTCTTTGATTCTCAGATGTTTTTGACATATATGGACCAAAAGGAAGATTTTGATAATTTGGATTTGGTAATTAGTATTCTCCAACTGTTTCACATTTAAATAAGACCACTTAATTTTAGTTTATAAAATATTCTCTGCAAAATTTTGAGCATAATATTAGGCAAAAATTCCTTCTCCTCTTGGGACTAAGATTTGGAATTTGCTGTCCAGTGTATTTCTAAATTGCTGAATTCTTTTTGAAATCCTAACACTAGTCAAATGTTAAAATATTGCCCCTCAAAATCTGTACTTTATAAACAATTTGAAAAATATCTAAAATTTTGAATTTTGAATTATGCCAAATTCAAAAACTTATTTTTGGATCCAGTTGATTAATAATGAACTGCAAAAAAGCCTAATGTTTGGTCTTCATCAAAGACTACCCCAATTTTTTTTTTTTTTCACTTTGTTATTAGTACCTGGACAAATGAATTGTAGCTTCAACTGGGTAATATGGCATTTTTAGTGATTAAAAATGCTTCTCTCTTATTTAACCTATCTCTGATATACTCTATTTCCCATACTTGGTTACTAGTAACTAAAATTTGGGGATGTGCTAAGTGTTTTGAGAACAAAGAGGAGTTAAGAGAGTTAAGGTGGGTTTAAAAAGACATAGCTGGGCCACAAATTTTAAGTAAGATTTTATAGGAGAGAAAACAAGGGAAGAAAATTTACTTTACAGAAATATGATTTCTAGATATCCACTGACTGTTTAGTTATAAAATATACAAAAACATTAGACCACACATATTTTTAATCAAGTAATTAATGATGAAATCAAAAAAAAAGGGGAATCACTTAGAAGATTAGAACTAATCATACACATCAATCCAAGGAGATAACATGGTGATGAACCCCAGTACTTTTGGACTGCATCTTTAGAATCAAGTAGCTTAATAGCTTCCAAAGACTAAGTTTTTTGGATGTGGCTGTGGTTAAACTATCCTCACCCTTAGGATGAAAAGCTAAATAAAAGTTCCCTTGCCACCCCCCTGCACCTTCAACACACACATATAAAGTCATGATTCTGAAAATGCCAGAGTCTGAGAAAAAGAAAAAAAAAAAAGGTGAGTCAGAATAAAACTTACCCAGTATACACAGATAGGCTGGGTACTTTTCTATCTTGTACTTACCTTTGGATGGAGATAAAACGTGAAATTTGAAAAGGCAGAAACAACAGTAACAACAACAAAACTCTTGTGGAATTTTAAAAAAGTCACTAGCTTGACCTCGCTCAGGTTTTGAATTTCCTTCACTCACTACATTTAAAATTAAATCATGAAAAATTTTAAATTTTCCAACAAAGAAAACACAAATCTGAGATAGTTTAGAATGTGTATCATATTCTATCAATCAAGAAACAGTTCTATTATTTCACAAACTCATCAAGAGAGTAAAAAGAGTAGAGGAAGTAGAAAAAGAGGGAATTCAAATTCTTTAATGCTAGTATAAATTTAATTCTAAAACCAGATGTAAAAATTCCCCAAATCTTAGTGATTAGAATAATAAACATTTATTATCTATTTCTGTGGGTCACGAATCTCAGAGATGCTTACCTGTAAGGTTCTGACTCAGGATCTCTCTCTAAGCTGCAATCAAGATGTCAGCAGGGGGCTGCAGTTACCGCGGGACTCACCTGGAAAACTAGCCACTTCCAAGTTCACTCCTGTGGCTCTTGGCAGGCGTTGAGTACATGCTGATCGCTGGAGAAGGACATCATTGCCTGCTGCATGGTTCTCTTCATAGGGCCACTCACCTCATAGCAGCTTGCTTCTCCCAGAGACAGGTATCTGAGAGAGAAGTATGCATGACAGTAACCAAGACAGAAGTCACAATATTTTTAGAACCTGATATTGAAAGTGGCATCCCATCCCTTCTGCAATACTCGGTCCACAATCAAAGAGAAGGGTTACACAAATGTGCGACTACTAGGAGCCAGGGATTCACAGGAGACCATTTTAAAGGCTGTCTACCATACCAGATAAGGAAATTCAGAAGATTGCAGACAAGTTCATAAACATAGACGCAAAAATTCTTAATAAAATAATAGCGATTAGACTGTATCAGTGGTTTAAAATTAAATTACATCCTAGCCAAATTGGTCTTGCCCAGGAATACAAAGGTGGTTTAAAATTAGAAAAAAAAAATATTGACTACACTGTAATGTATTACATTGATAATAAAAAGGTAGGAAAAATGATTAATGAACTGGTGCAGAAAATAATCCTATGATAAAATTCAACATCCAATCATGAGAAAAGTAGCAAATTAGGACAAGGAGAGAACTTCCATAACCTTATAAACAATGTCAGCCTGACATTTATAGGAAATGTTATGTTCAATGAGGAAATATAAAAATCATTACCTATAAAATCAAGGAATAGGCAAAAATAGCCAATACCATTGATTTATATTCATACATTTTTGAATATTTATTCAATATTTTCCTGGAGGTCTTAGCCAACCCAGTAAGACAAGAAAATTAACTGAAAAATATAAACATGGGAAAATAAGGAAAACTAATATTTCCATATTATATGATTATATATATACATGAAACTACAGAAAAACTTTATAATGAAAAGTTTAGTAAGTTTGTTGAAAATTAGGCAAATAGAAAAAGTGAATTTTCCACACCAGAAATAACAGTTAAATATATATAAAAAAATAAGATAATAACTATAGAACAAATACCATAACTAAATAGGAATTCATTTTTAAAAGAATACACATGAACTCTATAGCAAGAACTGTAACTCTGATGAGGATTACAGAAAATTATCTGCATATATGGACAACTATTATATTCAAAAATAAAGCAATAAGAAAACGCAAATGTTAAGAAAAATTACATCATTTAATATGAAAACATTTAACTTTCTATCTCCATTTATCTTTTATTTCATAACATTAATATTAAGCAGTCGTGCTTAGTAAAATAAATTTTTCAAGTAAATAAAAATTTTAAAAACCTAGTCATTTGAAGACATAAATTGGAGATCTTTTAAAGAAAAACAAGAACTGTTTTGAATGAATGTCTATTTAAAATATAATAATCACAAAACATATTTTTTTTAAACTCTGTTGTTTAGAAATTTTTGAAGGATGAAATCTTGTACTACAAACATAACTGGAGGAAATCATGGCAACTGAGTAATGAACAGTCTAAATTAAAATAATACAGATTCATTTTACTCTTAGGAGTTAATCGCAATCAAAATTCCTTTTTTTGTACAACAACTACAAAAATAAAAAAAATCCGGAATTACATTTGCATATTCCATTCAATTGAAGAAGTTAATCACCTATTCTGAATTAGGGTCCATATTTTGTATCCTCTCCTTTTCATTTTGTCCTTGCTATATAATCTATAATAATTGTCATAGACAAAAAAGAGACAGCATTTTGTGAACTGAAATGGAAGAGATTTACACTGTTATTTGTTCAGAAGCGTGTGAACAAAAATGATTTAGCTCTAAGGATTTGTGCATAGATGTGTAACACATTGACCACATTTTAAAGGTGACAATTCAAGTCACCAAAACAGTGCATTTTTGGATTTATAATTTCATTATGTAGAAAGCTAATTGATGAAATTAAGGAAGGTGAAATTTTTGAATTGATGTCTTTTAAATTTTTATTTCTCCTTTTCTCTTTTTTCTTTGTAAGGTTTTTTTTTTCCTTAACTATACTGAAAGACAATAGTATTGTTTAAGCACAGATCTTAATGGGTGTTAATGAAGCAGGAACAAAGATCTTCTGATAGATTCAGACATCTCTATAGAGGATTTTCTTGCAGGGGATTAGTGCCAGTTATGCTTTCTTCACATTGATAATAAATAAAGATTATATGTTACTTCTCTTTGATTTTCCTTGCCATATTATGATAATTGTTATGACGCTAATTAGCAAATTGTGTGTTTGTTCATCAGTTTAATTTATTTTGATTTTTTTTTAAGTACAGGAACAAATTAGCATGGCATATGACACAAAATCACCATAATAGCATAACAAGCAAAATAAAATGAATGAATGGTTGAAGTTACTTGGAAGACAATTCTATTTCATTTTTCAAGATGCATGATGATGATTTATCTACTCTTGGTGGAAATTTTAAGTAAAATAGGCAATACTGTAGACCCTTCTGAAGTTTGAAATTATACTTAACGTTACTATGACAAAGGTGAATTATTTTTAATTGTATGAGGGTTTCCTGCATTGTTGTCATTGAAAATGTATACCACAAGAGGTTTGTCTGTGCTAACATTCTAGAAACTCTTTGCATGCAGAATGTGTCTGCACAAATTATTTATTTAAGGTAGATAAATCAAGCATTATGTTAGTGTTTTATGTACAAGACTAAAACAATTAAAAATCCTGTAAAATAAAATTTGTTATTTTACTAAAACTAAATTTTAAGAATAATGAAGTCAGATTTGTAACCTCTTCATATGTGACGATACCTGGCATGCAGGAAGCATGCAATTATTAAAAAATTAATAAATACCTAAATGGATGAATGGCATCCTAGTAACTATAAATGGTTCTTTCTGTTTTTGTTAATTTGCTATTGCATTAGCAGACCTAAGTTTCATAATGTACATAGTGTGACATCTTCGATTTGCTTTGGGTAGAATGTACTGAAAGGGAAGTGTAATCTCTGAGTGACCAGTCACACATTATAATGGAATAGCATAAAATGATGCACAGAAATAAAACAAGAGTATTGGCAGCCTGTCTGGCATATCATGTGCCAATTCTTTTCCCTTTGGGAAGTCTCTCTTTAGTGAATGTTCAGTCCACTGGTATTGCAGTTTGATTTGTGACTGATGAAGGCAGCTCATGTGTGGGTGCCAACACAATCACCTGGAAAGGAAGGAGATCTGTTGTCATATAGACCCATAACAAAACCTGATGTTTACACAAAGACCCTTGGCACAGGGCACGGATCCTTGAAGCCAAGCAACCTCTGCAATAAAATGGCTTAAGAGAGGAAGAGAGATTGGGATGCTTTGTATTCTTTGTTTCGTTTGATCAAGCTCCTGTTTCAAAGGTAATTGATACCCCCAGAGGCATGAACGGCCTGCTACCTCAGACTGAATTTAGATTTTTGTTGCTGATGTCAATTTTTCTGAGAATTTATTCATTAAAATAGTTTGTTTGTTTTTTTTTCCTTTTACATAGTAAGAGAGTCCGGACCTGGCCCTCTAAACCCTCATGTTTGGCTCTCCTCCGTAAAAAAGAAGACCCAAACATGACTTAAGACTTACATAAAGCCTGAATTGTCTTTTTTTTAGAAAGGGATTAATGAATGTTAACAAGAGTTGTCTAAATCCTTTTGCTGGGAAAGTTAAAATTTTAGAGTTAGGCTATTCCAAAAGGAATTTCCATAAGTTTCTCAAGACAGCTTTATTAACTTCTATACTGAATTGAAGAGTGTCCCTGCAAACTACGTTCATTTGGAACTTGTGAGTGTGACCTTATTTGGAAATGGGGTCTTGCCAAATGTAATCAAGTTAAGATCAGGATAACCCATAAATCCAGTATAAGTCATGTCCCTATAAGAAGAAGGAAATTTGGGCACAGAGACACAAACACACAAGGAAAAAGGTCATGTAAAATTGAGACAAAGAAACAATGAAATATCAGAAAGAGAAATTTAGGAAACAATCCCATTTACCATCACATCAAAAAGAATAAAATATCGGGCTTCCCTGGTGGCGCAGTGGTTGAGAGTCCGCCTGCCGATGCAGGGGGCACAGGTTCATGCCCCGGTCCGGGAAGATCCCACATGCTGCGGAGTGGCTAGGCCCGTGAGCCATGGCCACTGAGCTTGCGCATCTGGAGTGTGTGCTCCACAACGGGAGAGGCCACAGCAGTGAGAGGCCCGCGTACCGCAAAAAAAAAAAAAAAAAAAAGAATAAAATATCTAGGAATAAATCTACCTAAGGAGGCAAATGACCTGTGCTCCACAAACTATAAGATGCTGATGAAAGAAATTGAAGATGACACAAACGGATGGAAAGATATACTGTGTTCTTGGACTGGAAGAATCAATACTGTTAAAATGACCATACTACCTAAGGCAATCTACAGATTCAGTGAAATGTCATTTTTCACAGAACTGGAACAAATTTTTTAAAATTTGTATGGAAACACAAAAGATCCTGAATAGCCAAAATGATCTTGAGGAAGAAGAACTGAGCTGAATGAACAAATCACCCTCCCTGACTTTAGACTATACTACAAAGCCACAGTAAACAGAATAGTACTGGCACAAAAACAGACACACAGACAAATGGAACAGGATAGAAAGCCCAGAAACAAAGCCACACAGCTATGGTCAATTAATCTACAACAAAGGAGCCCAGAATATACAATGGAGAAAGGGCAGGCTCTTCAATAAGCGGTGCTAAGAAAACCAGACAGCTATATGTAAAGAATGAAATTAGAACATTCTCTAACACCATATACGAAAATAAACTCAAAATGGATTAAGGACTTAAATGTAAGGCCAGATACTATACAACTTCTAGAGGAAAACAGAGGCAGGACACTCTTTAACATAAATCACAGCAATATTTTTTGGCTCCATCTCCTAGAGTGTTGGAAACAAAAACAAAAATAAACAAATGGGACCTAATTAAACTTACAGTCTTTTGCACAGCAAAGGAAATCATAAACAAAATGAAAAGACAACCTACGGACTGGGAGAATATATTTGCAAACAATGCTACCAACAAGTGATTAATTTCCAAAATATACAAATAACTCATACAGCTCAACATCAAAAAAAACCAAACCACCCAATCAAAAAATGGGCAGAAGACCTAAGTAAACATTTCTCCAAAGAGATACAGATGACCAACAGGCACATGAAAAGATGCTCAACTTTGATAATTATTAGAGAAATGAAAATCAAAACCACAATGAGGTATGACCTCATACCAGTCAGAATGGCCATCATTAAAAAGTCTACAAATAATAAATGCTGGGGAGGGTGTGGGGAAAAGGGAACCCTCCTACACTGATCATGGGAATGTAAACTGGTGCAGCCACTATGGAAAACAGTATGGAGGTTCCTTAAAAATCTAAAAATATGGTTACCATATGATCCAGCAATCACACTCCTGGGCATATATCTGGAGAAAACCATAATTTGAAAAGATACATGCACCCCAATGTTCACAGCAGCACTATTTACAGTAGCCAAGAAATGGAAGCAACCTAAATGTCCATAAACAGAGGAATGGATAAAGAAGATATGCTATTTATATATATATACACACATATGTATATATGCAAAGGAATATTACTCAGCCATAAGAAAGAATGCTACTTGTAGTAACATGGATGGGGACCTAGAAATTATCATACTGATGTATGTCAGACAGAGAAAGACAAATATATGATATCACTTATATGTGGAATCTAAGAAAAGTGATACAAATGAACTTATTTACAAAACTGAAACAGACTCACAGACATAGAAAACAAACTTACCAAATTTACCAAAGGGGAAAGGGGGGAAAGGAATAAATTGGGAGTTTGGGATTAACATATACACACTACTGTAAGTAAAATAGATAAACAACAAGGACCTACTGTATACCACAGGGAATTATATTTACTATCTTGAAATAACCTATAATGGAAAATAACCTGAAAAAGAATATATATATATATATATATATATATATGTATGTATAACTGAATCACTGTGCTGCACACTTGGAATATTGTAAATTAACTATACTTTAATAAAAAAAGTTTAAAAAATGGAAACAAAGATTGGAATGCCAATGATTGCTGATAATTAACAGAAGCTGGGAGAAATAAAATTAGAATTCACGCCTCCCTCACCATCCCAAGCCTCAGAGCGAACATGGTCTTGCTGACAACTTGATTTGAACTTCTACATTCCACAACTGTGAGACAAAGATTCTGTTTTTCTAACCCACCAAATTTGTCTTAGGAAACAAATTTAGACTTTAGTGCTGGGAAGTTGAGCGCTACTGTGCCAAATACTCAAATGTGGAAGTGTCTTTATTAAACGCGTGGAGGTATTTTTCATTCGCAAAGAAAATATGTTCTCTTAAAGGTAATAGATAGAGGATGGAAGTGTTAGGAAGCACATTAAAATCTAGACCGCCTTGAAGGGACTGTTGGTAGAAACAGAGACATTAAAGGTAATTCTGGTGAGGACTCAAAGAAATAAAGAGAACTATACAAAAGTTTCTACCACCTTAGAGAATATTAATTTGCTGTTAATGTGATAATATTATCATAAAGAGAATGCTGCTAGAAACATGAACATTAATGGCTCTTCTGGTGAGGTCTCAGATGGAAAAGAGAAACATGCTATTGGAAACCTGAGGAAAATCCATCCTCATCATAAAGTTACAGTTCTGAACATGTTAGTTTCCTGCAAAAATATCTTGATAGGATTTCCCACTAAAAAGGGAAGAAAGTTCAAACAACAGCCTCCCAGCCTCCAAACCTCCTTAAAATTACCTCCTCCTATGCCCCTTAATACATCTTATTAAACGGAAATACTGCCTCATTCTCTTTGGTCATTCTTTTCCTTCCAGTTTGCTATACCCATATTCACAGCTAGCTGAAATGATACTTTTCCTCTTTCCCTAATGAAATTGTTCTTCATCCCCCAATTAGATGTCTCTCCAGTTAGAATTCCCACTGCATTTGTTTTATTGATATTTATACTTTTCTTTTGCATTTCATTATTATATTCTACTCTTATTCTTTGTGTAATACATTATCTCTTTTATTATAGTAGGATTTTTGAAGATAGGGCTGGTACCTGACTAATCCTCATCTGTTCCCAAAGTATCTAATGAGGTGCCAAATAAATACCTTTTCTGTGAATCAATGTATGAGGGAAAACTGTGATACAGCATTATTTGAAGATCTGATTCTATATTATTTTATTTATAGACTTACTCTAAATCACCCTATTTTGCCCAGAACTTAAATCATTCTTCGTGAGGCTTTTTTCTTGCTGTAGCTATTTTATTCATTAGACACACACACACACACACACACACACACACATTCTTTGTGTTCTTAAAAAATATTTCATTAAATATAGGAATCCTTAAAGAAGAAAGACTCTGTTTAGAATAAAATGAGGGGGTATTCAAGAACAGGACTGCTAAAGTCAACAACCTTGTTTTTCATCTTGACTACTTCATTTATCTACTGGCTGGTCAAGGGAATTTTCCTTAAATTCTTCATTTCAGACTTTTAATCTGTAAAATGGATAATAAAAATATCTACTTCACAGGGGTTCTGTTAGAACTAAGAGCTCAACATAGATGAGACATATTATTGATACTTGAATTAATTTTGGGTTTTTGTATCATTCATCAATAGTAAGTGGCAACCATATATATATATATATATATAAAATGTTATACATAATTCTAAATTTGTATACACATCATTAATATCACTGTAATAATTTTCAAACAGCTCAAGCTAGATTTTCATTTGTATTTGTTCCTGTGCTCTATGACAACAGCTGTTAACATACTCCAGGAGTATAATGGCAGCAAATACCATATATGGTTCCTATGTGCTGTCAATGACAGCACTTCTAAATACATTAATATGTATAGAGGCTACAGTTAACTACTGAACAATTTAAGTATAACAAATTGTAATAAGTTAGCATTACCATTTATATTGAGTAAAGCAATTTACACGAGAATGCAAGAAATATTTAAGGATTGAAAAATGATCACAATCTATTTTCACTACAATTTTTCATAGTATTTTTTTGTCTTTTTCTTTGAAAGTAAACCAATATGAGATGCTTCTTGGGCTTCATTTTCTCACAAATTGAAGAAAAAATACTTAAATTCATATTTAACACATTATAGTTATCTTACTTTAGTTCATAAATATAAATCATTAATAAATAAAACATCATAGGCCACAGCAACAAAAACACAGTACATGATTAAAGTCTGGAAAATTATTCCATTTTCATGCTATACTTAGGCATTTAATAATTCTTTTCTACAGTGAATAACACAAACTTTCTATTTCAAATATGCATCCCTTGAGGATTAGGATTTTGATAGCTGAGTTATTTTCTGGTTTATGAAGCCATTGCCTCTGTTAGAACTTACAAGCTATAAAACATCGTAAGTCCACTGGTTGCTATAAGCTTATTAATATAAGATTTAAATATTTTAGTACTAGCTTAATATGTACTAGTTTAATGGTGAATCACATTCTCTACCACATCAAAGTAAAAGAACCTTTTCTAAACATTGTGTAAATACATGAACATTTTGTAAGCTATTCTTACCAAGCAGTAGAATTTAAAGTACAAATTTTGAAAAGTATTACTTTTGAGTCAGCCAGGCAACATATGCTGCTATTAAAATGCCTCAGGGTCTTCAGTGAGGGAATATCTAGTTAAATGCAAAGGGCATGACAGTAAATAGCATGGTGAAATAGTGTAGGCCAGGCACCCTGAAGCTAGGTAGTAGGCCAGAATTGAAGGAGTGGCAGCCTTTGTATTTCAAGGCCTAAATGAATAACCTCCAAGGATCGCAGGAGTGTATTGTGAATTGAGGTCAAATATAAATGTAGTAACCTTCTTGAAGCCTGTAGTCTTATGAGTCAAGAGACCTCATGTCAAAAATAAATGTCTTCTGTTATAGATATTATATATTTTTTAAAGCCAGTAGACTCAAAATCAACCTGTTTACCTCAGTCATTACTGGCTAGCTACTTAAATGGTTCTCAATTGTCTTTATCAACCTAAAGGTCTGTCCTGGAGATTAGGCATTTGGGCTTGCAGAATTCTCACTCATCACTTTCACTTGGATTTTATACTATAGTGATCCAGATAAAACTGAAGAAATTGCAATTTAAAAACAACTGTAAAATAACTTGTATATATGTGTGTAAACATACAAGCTACAGAAAGAATCCCCAAGACATCACTTGATAAAAATATCTGCAATTAAATAATATGAAGGAATCTATAGCAGTTTATCAATATGTTTCAATTTGTTTGATATTGAAAATATATAGAATAAGCTTACTTAAGGAATCGTGATGACTATATTCATTAACTTGTAGATATGAATCTGAATGAAATGAAAACAGTTGAGGACATATGCATTTGTCTCATAATTTTATTTCCTATAAATAATATTTTAGCATTTATTCACACATGGGGAGGGTGGAGAGACAGAGAGAGAGAGAGACAGAGAGAAGCTGTGTAGGAGAGAGAAGAAAGCTGTGTAGGGGAAGAAAAAATATCCTAACTCGAAGCAGGAGAATTATGACTCTTACGATATCACAATGAAAGTAAGAGAAGTGCTAAGAGGTCAGTTATTATAGGTTATAGAAGCTATACCTTCCATAGGTTTGTGTTTCTTTATTAAGGACACAGAGTTTCATATCAGGAACTCTAACTTAGAAAGTTTCAGAGTTTGACAGACTTTGGTTAAATCTTACTCCCTTTACTTACAGCTTTGTTTGCTTGGTCAAATTTATTAAACAACTTGAGATTTGGTTTGTTCAGCTGTACTGTAAAACTCAAATAATTTTATCTACCTCAGTTAATTATTATAAAAATTAAATAACATTGGCTGCTCTGGTGACTTTAACATAGTACTTGGTATATAATAAATGCTGGGGCTCTTTCTTTTTCTCTTAACTAATGACAATTAGGACCATACACAGAATTCAAGATTCACTTTCACAAGTCCATGGTTGGGACTATCTTTGTGTTGATTTGTATAATAATCCTACTGTCAATGTGACAGACCTGTGACTTATCCTTTTGGGATGCTTCTTCATAGTGATTTAGTTAATATTTCTAGTCATCAATCTCTTTCACATGAATAGCAACAGTAAGCTAGTGTTCTCATCATGGAATGTTGCTATTTAAATATATGGCTAATTATGTATAATCTCATTTGTTGGGTTAATATTATCCTGATAATGTAGAGAAGTCTTTTGGATTTTGATTTTTTGTCTTTTTCTCGATTTGTTACTATGCTTAAAGGTGATATGTGGGCCATGTATATCATTGTGGTAAATACATAAAAAGTGTGCCCTAAGTTTTTGCAGTGGATGAATCTTGAGCCATAGTGCTCTAGACTTTCTTCCCAATTGACCTGAGTGTGTTCTTTTTACATGAAATTTCGAACTTCACCATCATCTAGCTCATGGATTTTATCTTGTGTGTATAATTCCCATGAGACTTTGCTAATGTCTTGCTGAAATTCTGAACTACTCTGTGTATGGGGTCCACTTGATCTGTCATTCTAATGTCTGAATCAACATAGGAATTGATGTCAGTCTAGCATTCTAATATCTAACCAAGTCTACTTCCCTTTCCAAATATTTACAGGCTCTTCTTTAAATAATCCATTTGAAGATTTGGTCTGGTTCCAGGTTCACTGGTCTGTAAATTCTTCTATTATTTTTGCCCTTTCAAAAACTGAAATATCATTCTCCCATATCTTTTCTTTCACACTTTCCAGCTAGCCATGATTACTCAAAAATTACTACCAATGCCTTTATAGTCTCACTACAAATCTTTGTGGTGACCTGGTAGGATTGTTTCTGTGGTTGGAGATTGAATTCACTGAAGAACACGTGAGTTTCTTTTACTATTTCCTCAATCATCTTTAGTTTCTGTTCATATTATACATTTACCCTCTTTTTTCTAGGCTGAAGGGGTCTGCTCCTTGGCAGAGGCAAGGGAAGCAAAATTCAGGACTTATAACTTCCTCTGTCTGCTAAATTTAGTCCAAGCTGTGAGTATATCCTTTCTTTGTTCTTCTTAGTCTAGTGTATCTAGCAACATCTCATCCTCTTTCCCTTTTCTGCCTTATTTTTTATAAGGCAAGTCATTCTGGGTAGGTATACTTGTCCCTGGCTATACATCATACTTCCTTTCACAAAGGAGTCAATCTTTAAGTATAACCAAAGATGTCTGGCATCTAATTTTAACTGTAATGTATACTCCAATGCTTGTTCTCTGATAATTATTAGAGATGCTGGCTATATTCCGTGTCAAAGAAAATACTATTTGTGGGCTTCCCTGGTGGCGCAGTGGTTGAGAGTCCGCCTGCCGATGCAGGGGACACAGGTTCGTGCCATGGTCCAGGAAGATCCCACATGCCGCGGAGCAGCTGGGCCAGTGAGCCATGGCCGCTAAGCCTGCGCATCCGGAGCCTGTGCTCCGCAACGGGAGAGGCCACAACAGTGAGAGGCCCG
Source organism: Orcinus orca (assembly GCF_937001465.1). NCBI lineage: Eukaryota > Metazoa > Chordata > Mammalia > Artiodactyla > Delphinidae > Orcinus > Orcinus orca. The sequence goes on from NC_064562.1 coordinate 75,217,146, forward strand.
CGTACCGAAAACAAAAAAAGAAAATACTATTTGGACTTCCTTAAATATGGTTTGAATGGGTAACTTTGAAAGGAATTGTGCATTTCAACTTTAGTATTTAGAGTTTCCTCAGCATAATTATATGACAGTATGTCCAAAATTATTTTAAGAATTCTGAAAGTAAAAATTAATAACCCCTGTCTTAAGTAGTTTTTCCTGGGGAACAGACTCTGAGATGGAGATTTGCATGCCTGTTGTTTATTAGGGCGTGTTCTCAGCATCAACTCCTATTATAAAGTGAAGCACGAGAGACTTGGGATGACGGAGGTGGTAATGCTATACAGGAAGCTCTGAATCTGAGATGCCCTTATTTTAGGGAAAGTGATTGAGATTTCATTCCCTTGTGTTTATCAGACACAGGTGAAGACTGACCCTGGGAAGAGGAGAAAACCTCAGGTGAGGCAGTTCGCTTTGGTTGAGGGCAGTTTTTGGAAAATGAATGCTTCAGTCCTAAGGGTTATCTGGAAGGAACACCATAGCATCTACCATAATTCACCCTTTGCACTACAAAGACCCATTTGCTTCACATAATCAACTGATTCCATCTTTGAAGTGATCCTCTGAAATTCTGATTAGTTCCAATTCCTGGGCAAAATTACAGGAGAAAGGTTAATGGGACAAACTATAAACCACCCACCATAGTTTGTCTTAGGACAACAACTGATACTCATCTTTTCTCTACTTTACTACTCATTCTAGAGTCTCCTCATCCTTTTAATTTATTTATTATTATTATTTTTGCGGTACGTGGGCCTCTCACTGTTGTGGCCTCTCCCGTTGCGGAGCACAGGCTCCGGACGCGCAGGCTCAGCGGCCATGGCTCATGGGCCCAGCCTCTCCGCGGCATGTGGGATCTTCCCAGACCGGGGCACGAACGCGTGTCCCCTGCATCGGCAGGCGGACTCTCAACCACTGCGCCACCAGGGAAGCTCTAGAGTCTCCTCATCTTTGTTTAGAAACTCTGATGGTCTTAGGTGTCTTACTTGGTGGGGTGACCCAGACCCTCATCCCTAAAAGTTCTGCACCCTCACTTATGCATTTCTCATGCTGTACCTGCTATATTTGTCAATTGATGATAAAATCTGAGCAGGAGAATACCCATAGAAGCTCCTATGGATCAGTAACATGGCAAACATATTCTTTCTTGGCCCGATAATATAATAGCAACCTATCTTCTCCTGACGATTCTGGTCACAGAGTATCAACTTCAACTCAGACCCTGTACCCAATAGCCCTTCAAATGTCATGGTATTCACTGCTCCCTTTTTATCCATGCACACTTTGTATGAATAAATGACCATAGGTCCCAATGGGGAAGGAATGTAAGATTATTACCTTGTACATTTGTTGCAGTCTTGCAGGGTCCTTGTTTTTGGGGAATCTTGTCTCTCAGTCAAGAGAGTCAAAGCCTGATTGGCTAGAGTCTTCAAATTTTTGAGGATCAACTGCTCTAAGCTCCTGATATTCAACCTTGATTTCTTATACATTAACATCTTTGTTGCCCTTCTATTTTGTTCCTAGGGTTGTTCTGTTCTAGTAATCATTTTCATTATGCTGTGTATCTCAGACTACCCTGGATGGCATCCGACACGGCCACTCATCTGATAATTATGCTGAGTTATTGTGCCTCTACTTGGCCTCTGTTATTAGGGGACTCAGTTCTGTAATGGCATCATCTACTTTCATCCCTAGCCTACAGAGGACAGCCTCTATTGAGATTATCAGTACAGCTAGTGTTCTCCCTAGAGCATTCCTTATCACTGTAATAAATGGAGTGTCCTCTGGATTCTCTCATTGATGTTAGTTTGTGGATCTTCTAGCTTTATGCTGTACATCTATACTGGCATGTCAGCTTCTCTGAGCCCATGATCTCTTCTTCTATTCTCTACCATGACAGTTCTGGCATTTCTGCTTTACATAGGTCAGCAATCACTGCTGCTTCCAAAAGCCATCCTACCTTCGTATTAGCACTGTGTCCTGCGGCCTTATCAGTGTGTTAAATTCCATATTGTGGTAGAGTGCCCCCATATTGATAAACTGTCACTTATCCAACTTTATATACCACCCTCCTGATCCAGCACCCTCAGGGTCCTTTCTCAAGCATGTTTTCTCTACTCAGCTGGTACATGTACTACAGCTCTTCTGGGTTATAATCACTTCTCTCTTAGGAGACCTGACATTCTCCTGACCTAATTATATTGCCACTTAGTTCTAGTTACTGGTCAAGTGGCCGGGATGAAAGATGAGGATAGAGCCTGAAGGTGAGCAGCACATTGTCAGTTAAGGCAGGGGCCTCTGAATCATCTTCATGGAAGGAGGGGATATTAACTTAACTGAGAGAAGTGGGTCACTTCTGTAAGCCCAGAGGGTTCAGAGGGACCTAGGGTTTCAAAAATTTTGATTATGATAATCCTAATCCTCCTATTCCAAATTTCTGAGTCTAATTCTTAACCAGGACCCTGATTTCAATCTATTAGCAATACTACCCTTATAAGAAAATTTTAGGTAAGATCTTAAATTTTCTGTTGTTTGGTTGCAGGAGACAGTAGTCTCTTTAATAAGCTCCCAAGGGAACTATGTCACCCTCACATTTTACCTTAAGTTGATGAGTTATCACCTTTTATTGTCTATACACACACACACACACACACCCCTACAAAATAATCATCAATTTCCACAGTTCTTATAAGTACCTTTTCTTCCCCAAACTTCACAAACACCTGAGATAGTCTATCTGCCAGTGCATTCCTTTACATTGGTATAACAATCCCAGTTTATCACCAGTGAGAGCTTCAACAATTTCACCAAGCCTACATGCTAAGGGCTATCAGTATTCCTCTTACCAGTGAGCTGAATGACTGGAAATCCAGCTTCCAAAAGCCAGTTTAGAATCTGCTTCCTATGACTCCTGGCACCAAATGTTGTAGGTCAGATTTCCCAGAAATCGGAATCTGCAAATAGGTGGATTATTCCAGTGTGCTCTTAGAAACACCTGTGAGGGAGAGAGGGAGGCAAGATTGAAATAAGACAAAATTTGAACTTTGGTACAAAGACAACAGAGAATTCAGCCAATCCCACGGGGAGCACTGAAGTTGGGATCATTCTTCAGTGACGTTCTGCCCTCAAGACGGCATATTCTTGGAAGAGGCAGCTCTCCTGGCCAAGGAAATTCTTAGCTGTGAACTGATAGCCTGCAGCTTTCCCAGCAGCTGAGCGAATGAATGTCTCAATCTGTAAGGGATTATCTGGTCAGTGCAGTACAGCATCCACTCTCTGATCTCATGATGCTTACAACACAACAGAATAAAATTTGTTTCCATGGGGTAAAAATATAGCATAATAGGGCAACAGAGTGAAATGTAGTATTTTTAGCCTGTATGGTAATGATATATTGAATGAACAATTATAAATCTCAAATAATGTATCTATAAAAATTTTAATGTTGATAAAAAGTTTTCTCTTTCCATTTATCTGGTTTTTAAAGAATATTGAAGTAATATCAATTATCATGCTTCCAGCTTCAAGTAAGAGACTACCCAGAAAGTAACTCATATGATGTAGACTTCACTTAACAGTGATGTGTGAGACAAGCATTTTAGAGGATTAGTTCAGAAACTCAACATATCAACAGGAGGCTAGTCTTCTACATTTTCACCGTTCTTGGTAGCACTCCAAGCATTGCATCCTGACAAAAGTGGATGGAGGAAAATGCTTGCCTTTCTTTTCTCCATTTATGTTAGAGATTTAAAAATTTTCCTAAGTCCTTTATGCTCCTTGTCCAAATATTTTCCACTTGATTACTCCTAGAATTTCAAGGAGGAATGAAATTAATACAGTTGGCTTAAACCAATTAATTAAGCGCCTGGAACAGGGCATATTTTTTCCCACCCCAACTAAATCAGCATCTATAAGGAAGGAAAAGGAGAAATAGATGTTGAATAGGCAACTGATTTTTTTTTTTTTTTTTTTGGCCACAGTTACTGTAGGGGAATCAAGCTGATGTCTAAATCAGAATGTAGACGATGAGATGTTCATATTTAAGGAATGATGAAAGAGTAGGTGGGATTGTATTAAACAAAATTTTATTAACTTGAGCAGGAACAATTTTTTTAAATGCTGTAGAAAACATTGCTTCAGGAGAATTTGAGTAAACCTAATGTCTTGGTGATTATTATATGGCATATTATTTTGCATTAATATACTCCTAGTTTGTCATCATTTCAACGTATGACAAATCAGTATGTCAGCTGAAAATGATGACAAGTAAATGTTCACTTCAACACTGTTTTTCTCCATAAGTATCAACATATTCTGTTATTTCAGGAAGATGATGGAGTATATAGTTCATTACTGAGACCACTGTTCTTGTTTTTCTCTGTCCTACAGTACACACACACACTGTACCACTGTCCTTTGATAGGCACAGTCTTCAGCTGGGGCCTGTATGTTTTAAAAGAATTATTTTCAAATGTATTTATGAATGAATGAATCCAATGTCTATTTAACTTTTCTCTCACCCTCTTCTTATGGCTCTCTGACACAACTGGAGTTTGACTTTCTGCTAGACAGAGTACATACGACTGGAGCGTTTTGGCTTCTGTTGTCCAAGATCTCTCTGCTCTTTTAACATTGTTCCTCATTCTTACTTCTTTGGCTTCAGTTCTCTGCTTTGGTAACTAAAGCAACACTCACTTGAGTGTGACTGAAGGTTTCTCATCTACCGTTCCTTTGAGATTCAAGTTCAACATCTTTTACTCTAAGATTTTAAAGTTTTCCCCCCCTTACATTTAATCTTTTTAACTAATATTCTAAATTTTTAAACATTAAACAAACCAATATTCAGAAAGATTTGCGTTTCCATAAGAAAATCTCTCCAAAGGGAAACTTCTATATATATTTAAATTTCAATCTATATTTTTTCAATATAAAGTAATGGCTATTTTGTAATTAAATTGTTTCTCCTTCCATGGTAATATTTTAAGAAGACTCTGTACAGTGTTATATTTTTTGAAGAGACTGGTTAGTGATTATATTTTCATCTCATAGTATTAAGATATAAATATGCATATGGGTATATCACATATAATATGAATAGTGACTAATACAATTTTTAAAATTTAAAATATGCCGTATTTTCATTCATTCACCACTTTAGTCATCATCCATCCATGAGTTATATATTGGGAACACAAAGAAGAAATGTGACTTGCAAATGAAAATTGATGTGGAAGTTTCTGTAGTGAAGAATCATGTATCAATCTGTATTCCACTCAAATGGACTTCCTCCAATTTAAGTTTATGAAATAATCAATTATTTCCACAAAGACCGGATATAGCTGCAATAGCTGTAGCAGTGTAATCTTGCAAAGCATAAGATTATTTTCATTAGAACAAGTTGATTCTATATTGTTTATTCTAAAGATCAATTGGAATCACTGAAGATTTATAGGCAAGGGTAACACAATCAGTTAAGTTATTCCTGTGGTATTGTAGATGATGGATCAGAGGAGTGACAGGGTAAATAGAACAGTTAGGGAATAACACTAGTCCAACAATGGCCAGATAATCCACAGCTTAGGTGCCTGAGAAGTGCCTAAAACCTCCTTAAATTGTACAGTTTCAGAGAAGACTAACAAGCTGAGGGCATTCAGCCATCATGTAGGTATACTGCAGTAATTTCAGGCACTAATAAATACAGCCTATTAGTAGTACAGGCTCTGGAGTCAGATGACTTCAGTTTGTATCCAGCTCTTCCACTTACTTAACCTATGACCTTAGAGAGGATATCAACTCTCTAAACTCTGTTTACTCATTCGTAAAATCAAAAGAATTGGAGTAGGCACTCCATTAACCAACACTCATATAGTGATGGTGAAGATTAAATTAGATTAAACCAGGAATCCTTATAATGACACTGGGCAAAAACTTCATCACTATTGTTTTAAAGATGAGTTTATTTCATGCTTTGCATTTTGTTCTATGAAGTAAAATCTTACTGAAACAAATGTGATCAAACATTTTCATGTCTTTTGCACTGAATCACACTTTCCTCATGCTTCTGTTCCTTCTCTTATTTTATCTACAAAAACATATCTTTCCTTAAGTTGTAAATTAGGAATATGAAAAACTGATATAGTCTGACACATTACTATTTGGAAATATGACCGATAATCTTGAAAGGATATATAGGTGAATAATTATGACACACTTTACAATTACTTTGAAACTATTCAATATTTGCTATTGCATTAGCTATTTCAACTATATTTTATAAATTTTTGCTGTTTCCTTCATTTTCAAGCATGTTTCGGTAATATTTCTCAGCATTTGATAATTTGACACACTGAAATATATTTAATTAGTAATTAATATTTGTGGTTCTTTGTTTTCAAATGTAGTTTATCAAGTTCTTGAAATACTGTTTTATCTTAGTTTACAAAAGCATTATTTTAATGATTTCTAAGACTACCATATTAGATAAAACCTTGTGATATTCTTTTCTTTTTAATCTCTAGCATTCCTATTTGATTCTTAGAATTTCCATCTGTCTGCTTATGTTACCCATTTGTTCTTGCATGCTGGCTACTTTTTCCATTAGAGCCCTCAGCCCATTAATGATAGTTGTTTCAAATTCTTAGCCTGATAATTTTACAATACCTGCCATATCTGAATTTGGTTCTAATGTTTTCACTGTCTCCTTAAACTTTGATTTTTGCCTTTTAGTGTGCTTTGTAATTTTTTGTTAAAAGCCAGAAATGATGTACTCAGTAAAGGAACTCAGTGAATAGCCCTTTAGTAATACGGTGTTCAGGTATGGGGGGAAGGGAAGCACTATGTATTGCTATGGTTAAGTCTTAGTCTTTTAGTGAGCCTCTGCCACCGCGCTGTGAACTTCACAAGGGCTCTCTTTGCTCCCTCACTTGCCCCTTCCTCCTCCACCCTCATCATTAGGTGGGACAGGATTGCTAGAGGAGACTGGAATTGGGTTTTCTTTTTCCTCCATGTTCAGTTAGGCTTTGATTAAACTGCAATATGTGAGGTTCTGACAAAATAGTTCCTCCTCAAGGCAGGTCTTGTTAGAAGAACAGCATGCCCGGGTGCATTACAAAATGGTTACTTTTCCTCACCTACTGCTGGAATCACAAGGAATTTTTCTCCAATCTTCACCAAGACAACCTGGTAGAAATCCTAGAGGTAAATCTCACAGAAGTTTGGAGACCCCCCAAGAACTCATTCCCCCTGAAGTTTTTTTTAAAATAAATTCATTCATTCATTCATTCATTCATTTATTGGCTGTGTTGGGTCTTCGCTGATGAGCGCGGACTTGCTCTAGCTGTGTCGAGCAGGGGTTACTCTTCATCGCGGTGCGTGGGCTTCTCGTTGCGGTGACTTCTCTTGTTGCAGAGCATGGGCTCTTGGTGCATGGGCTTCAGTAGTTGTGGCATGCAGGCTCAGTAGTTGTAGCTTCTGGGCTCTAGAGTTCAGGCTCAGTAGTTGTGGCACATGGGCTCAGTTGCTCCATGGCAGGTGAGATCTTCCTTGACCAGGGCTCGTACCCGTGTCCCCTGCATTGGCAGGCAGATTCTTAACCACTGAGCCACAAGGGAAGTCCCCCTGCCACTGAAGTTTTTAACTTTTGGAATTGTCCACATTGAGCCTCCAGCAATTTGTCAGTTACAGTTTAGATTTTCCTACCTTGGCACTGGTTATCCCAGATGCTTATGCTTGTGGGTTTCTTTGCTGGTAGGTTGTGATTCTCTGTATTCACCTATCTTTCTCCCTAATTTGGGAGCCAGTGGTTTACCCTGTGACCTAACTTCTCAGATGGATCTAAGAAGTATTGACTTCTTAGGGTTTCTTTTTTCAGATTTTTACTTGTTGTTAAGATGGGGTGATGATTTCTAAGCTCATTATGTTCTGGACAGGAAAACAGAAGTCTCTTAGTTTCTTTATAGGTCAGTTATGATGACTCAATTGGAGATATTGCATATGAATGGAGGTAAGGTAATAAGGAAAAATTAAAGTTAGTTAGATTGAAAAACATAAACCTGAAAGGTATCTGCTGGCCTATGATATAGAAAACAAGACAATGACGATCCAGAAAATGTTTAAAGTAAAAGAATTATGTTAATGATAAAAACTCTTAACAATTTAGATATGGAAGGAATGTACCACAATGTAATAAATGCCATATATGACAAATGCACAGCTAACATCATACTCAATAGTGAAAGATTGAAAGCTTTTCCTCTAAGATCAGGAACAAGACAAGGGTCCCCACTTTTACCACTCCAATTCAACATAGTACAGAAGCCCTAGCCAAAGCAATTACTAAGAAAAAGAAATAAAAGGCATCAAAATTAGAAAAGAAGAAGTAAAATGGTCTCTATTTGCAGATGATGTGATTTTATATATAGAAAATCCTAAAGACTCCATAAAACTGCTAAATATAATTAAACTCAATAAAGTTACAGGATACAAAATAACTTACAAAAATCAGTAGCTTTTTTAAAATTTGGATATGGGAGGAGGAATCAAGATGGCAGAGTAGAAGGACATGCTCTCACTCCCTCTTGCAAGAACACCAAAATCACAACTAGCTGCTGGACAATAATCTACAGGAAGATGCTGGAACTCACCAAAAAAGATACGCCACATCCAAAGACAAAGGAGAAGCCACAATGAGATGGTAGGAGGGGTGCAATCACAATAAAATTAAATCCCATAACTGCTGGGTGGGTGATTCACAAACTGGAGAACACTTATACCACAGAAGTCAACCAACTGGAGTGAAGGTTCTGAGCCCCACATCAGGCTTCCCAACCTGGGGGTATGGCAAGGGGAGGAGGAATTCCTAGAGAATCAGACTTTGAAAGCTAGCGGGATTTGATTGCAGGACTCTGACAGGACTGGGGGAAACAGAGACTCCACGCTTGGAGGGCACACACAAAGTAGTGGGCGCATCAGGACTCAGGGGAAGGAGCAGTGACCTCAGGGGAGACTGAACCAGATCGACCTGCTAGTGTTGGAGGGTCTCCTGCAGAGGCGGGGGGCAGCTGTGGCTCACCGTGAGGACAAGGACACTGGTAACAGAAGTTCTGGGAAGTAGTCCTTGGCGTGAGCCCTCCCAGAGTCCACCATTAGCCCCACAAAAGAGCGCTGTTAGGCTCCAGTGTAAGGTTGCCTCAGGCCAAAACAACGAACAGGGAGGGAACCCAGCCCCACCCATCAGCAGTCAAGCAGATTAAAGTTTTACTGAGCTTGGCCCACCAGAGCAACAGCCAGTTCTACATACCACCAGTCCCTCCCATCAGGAGACCTGCACAATCCTCTCAGATAGCCTCATCCAACCAAGGAGAGACAGCAGAAGCAAGAAGAACTACAATCCTGCAGCCTGTGGAACAAAAACCACATTCACAGAAAGACAGACAAGATGAAAAGGCAGAGGGCTATATACCAGATGAAGGAACAAGATAAAACCCCAGAAAAACAACTAAATGAAGTGGAGATAGGCAACCTTCAAGAAAAAGAATTCAGAATAATGATAGTGAAGATGATCCAGGACCTCGGAAAAAGAATGGAGGCAAAGATGGAGAAGATGCAAGAAATGTTTAACAAAGACCTAGAAGAATTAAAGACCAAACAAACAGAGATGAACAATACAATAACTGAAATGAAAACTACACTAGAAGGAATCAATAGCAGAATAACTGAGGCAGAAGAATGGATAAGTGACCTGGAAGACAGAATGGTGGAATTCACTGCTGTGGAAGAGACGAAAGAAAAAACAATGAAAAGAAATGAAGACAGCCTAAGAGATCTCTGGGATAACATTAAACACAACAACATTCACATTATAGGGGTCCCAGAAGGAGAAGAGAGAGAGAAAGGACCAGAGAAAATATGTGAAGAGATTATAGTCAAAAACTTCCCTAACATGGACAAGGAAATAGCCACCCAAGTCCATGAAGCGGAGCGAGTCTCATACAGGATAAACCCGAGGAGAAACACACCAAGACACATAGTAATCAAACTGTCACAAATTAAAGACAAAGAAAAATTATTGAAAGCAGCAAGGGAAAAACAACAAATAACAAACAAGGGAACTCACATAAGGTTAACAGCTGATTTCTCAGCAGAAACTCTACAAGTCTGAAGGGAGTGGCATGATATACTTAAAGTGATGAAAGTGAAGAACCTACAACCAAGATTACGCTACCCAGCAAGGATCTCATTCAGATTCCATGGAGAAATCAAAAGCTTTACAGAAAAGCAAAAGCTAAGAGAATTCAGCACCACCAAACAAGCTCTACAACAAATGCTAAAGGAACTTCTCTAAGTGGGAAACAGAAGAGAAGAAAAGGGCCTACAAAAACAAACCCAAAGCAATTAAAAAAATGGTCATAGGAACATACATATCGACAATTACCTTAAACGTGAATGGATTAAATGCTCCAAACAAAAGACACAGGCTTGCTGAATGGATACTAAAACAAGACCCATATATATGCTGTCTACAAGAGACCCATGTCAGACCTAGGGACACATACAGACTGATACTGAGGGGATGGGAAAAGATATTCCATGCAAATGGAAATCAAAAGAAAGCTGGAGTAGCAATACTCATATCAGAGAAAATAGGCTTTAAAATAAAGAATGTTACAAGAGACAAGGAAGGACACTACATAATGATCAAGGGATCAATCCAAGAAGAAGATATAACAATTATAAATATATATGCACCCAACATAGGAGCACCTCAATACATAAGGCAAATGCTAACAGCAATAAAAGAGGAAATCAACAGTAACACAATAATAGTGGGGGAATTTAACACCTCACTTACACCATGGACAGATCATCCAAAATGAAAATAAATAAGGAAACAGAAGCTTTAAATGACACAACAGACCAGATAGATTTAACTATATTTATAGGACATTCCATCCAAAAACAGATTACACTTTCTTCTCAAGTGCGCACGGAACATTCTCCAGGATGGATCACATCTTGGGTCACAAATCAAGCCTCAGTAAATTTAAGAAAATTGAAATCATATCAACCATCTTTTCTAATGAAAACGCTCTGAGACTAGAAATGAATTACAGGGAAAAAACAACGTAAGAAACACAAACACATGGAGGTTAAACAATACGTTACTAAATAACCAAGAGATCACTGAAGAAATCAATGAGGAAATCAAAAAACACCTAGAGACAGAAGACAATGAAAACATGACAATCCCTAACCTATGGGATGCAGCAAAAGCAGTTCTAACAGGGAAGTTTATAGCTATACAAGCCTAGCTTAAGAAACAAGAAAAATCTCAAGTAAACAATCTAACCTTACACCTAAAGGAACTAGAGAAAGAAGAACAAACAAAACCCAAAGTTAGCAGAAAGAAAGAAAGAAGTAAAGATCAGAACAGAAATAAATGAAATAGAAACAAAGAAAACAATAGCAAAGATCAATAAAACTAAGAGCTGGTTCTTTGAGAAGATAAACAAACTTGATAAACCATTAGCCAGACTCATCCAGAAAAAGAGGAAGAGGACTCAAGTCAATAAAATTAGAAATGAAAACGGAGACGTTACAACAGACACTGGAGAAATACAAAGCATCCAAAGAGACTACTACAAGCAACTCTATGCCATTAAAATGGACAACCTGGAAGAAATGGACAAATTCTTACAAAGGTATAACCTTCCAAGACTGAAACAGGAAGAAACAGACAATATGAACAGACCAGTCACAAGCACTGAATTTGAAACTGTGATTAAAAATCTTCCAGAAAACTAAGGTCCAGGACCAGGTGGCTTCACAGGTGAATTCTATCAAACATTTAGAGAAGAGCTAACAACCATTCTTCTCAAACGCTTCCAAAAAATTGCAGAGGAAGGACCACTCTCAAACTCATTCTAGGAGGCGACCATTACCCTGATACCAAAACCAGACAAACATACTACAGAAAAAGAAAATTACAGAACACTATCACTGAGGAATATAGATGCAAAAATCCTCAACAAAATACTAGCAAACAGAATCCAACAACACATTAAAAGGATCATACACCACAATCAAGTGGGATTTATCCCAGGGATCCAAGGATTCTTCAATAAATGCAAATCAATCAATGTGATGCACCATATTAACAAACTGAAGAACAAAACCCATATGATCATCTCAACAGATGCAGAAAAAGCTTTTGACAAAATTCAACACCCATTTATGATAAAAAGTCTCCAGAAAGTGGGCACAGAGGGAACCTACCTCAACCTAATAAAGGCCGTATATGTCAAACCCACAGCAAACATCATTCTCAATGGTGAAAAACTGAAAATATTTCCTCTAAGATCAGGAAGAAGACGAGGATGTCCACTCTCACCACTAGTATTCAACATAGTTTTGGAAGTTGTAGCCATGGCAATCAGAGAAGAAAAAGAAATAAAAGGAAAACAAATTGGAAAAGAAGAAGTAAAACTGTCACTGTTTGCAGATGACATGATACTATACATAAAGAATCCTAAAGATGCCACCAGAAAACTAATAGAGCTAATCAATGAATTTGGTAAAGTGGCACAATACAAAATTAATGCACAGAAATCTCTTGCATTCCTATACACTAATGATGAAAAATCTGAAAGAGAAATTATGGAAACACTCCCATTTACCATTGCAACAAAAAGAATAAACTACCTAGGAATAAACCTACCTAGGGAGACAAAAGAGCTGTATGCAGAAAACTGTAAGACACTGATGAAAAAAATTAAAGATGATACCAACAGATGGAGAGATATACCATGTTCTTGGATTGGAAGAATCAATATTGTGAAAATGACTATACTACCCAAAGCAATCTACAGATTCAATGCAATCCCTATCAAATTACCAATGGCATTTTTTACGGAATTAGAACAAATCATCTTAAAATTTGTATGGAGACACAAAAGAGCCCGAAGAGCCAAAGCAGTCTTGAGGGAAAAAAACGGAGCTGGAGGAATCCGACTCCCTGACTTCAGACTATACTACAAAGCTACAGTAATCAAGACAATATGGTACTCCAGAAAAACAGAAACACAGATCAATGGAACAAGAGAGAAAGCCCAGAGATTAACCCACACACCTATGGTCAACTAATCTATGACAAAGGAGGCAAGGATATACAATGGAGCAAAGACAGTCTCTTCAATAAGTGGTGCTGGGACAACTGGACAGCTACATTTAAAGGAATGAAATTAGAACACTCCCTAACACCGTACACAAAAATAAAGTCAAAATGGATTGGAAACCTAAATGTAAGACCGGACACTATAAAATCAGAGTAAAACATAGGAAGAACACTCTTTGACATAAATCACAGCAAGATCTTTTTTGATCCACCTCCTAGAGTAATGGAAATAAAAACAAAAATAAACAAATGGGACCTAATGAAACTTCAAAACTTTTGCACAGCAAAGGAAACCATAAAGATGATGAAAATACAGCCCTCAGAATGGGAGAAAATATTTGCAAACGAATCAATGGACAAAGGATTAATCTCCAAAATATATAAACAGTTCATGCAGCTCAGTATTAAAGAAACAAACAACCCAATCCAAAAATGGGCAGAAGACCTAAATAGACATTTCTCCAAAGAAGACATACAGATGGCCAAGAAGCAAATGAAAAGGTGCTGAACATCACTAATTTTTAGAGAAATGCAAATCAAAACTACAATGAGGTATCACCTCACAGTAGTTAGAACGGGCATCATCAGAAAATCTACAAACCGCAAATGCTGGAGAGGGTGTGGAGAAAAGGGAACCCCCTTGCACTGTTGGTAGGAATGTAAATTTATACAGCCACTATGGAGAACAGTATGGAGGTTCCTTAAAAAACTAAATATAGAATTACCATATGACCCAGCAATCTGACTACTGGGCATATATCCTGAGAAAACCATAATTCAAAAAGACACATGCACCCCAATGTTCATTGCAGCACTATTTACAATAGCCAGGTCATGGAAGCAACCTAAATGCCCATCGACAGATGAATGGATAAAGAAGATGTGGTACATATATACAATGGAATATTACTCATCCATAAAAAGGAATGAAATTGAGTCATTTGTTGAGACGTGGATGGATCTAGAGACTGTCATACGGAGTGAAGTAAGTCAGAAGGAGAAAAACAAATATCGTATATTAACTCATGTATGTGGAACCTAGAAAAATGGTACAGATGAACCGGTTTGCAGGGCAGAAGTTGAGACACAGATGTAGAGAACAAACATATGGACACCAAGGGGGGAAAACTGCAGTGGGGTGGGGATGGTGGTGTACTGAATTGGGCGATTGGGATTGACATGTATACACTGATGTGTATAAAACTGATGACTGATAAGAACCTGCAGGACAAAGAAAAACAAACAAAACAAACAACTAATACTAAACCTCTTTGGGTTATTTGTATGGAAATACGTTAATATAAATGTTTCAGACATTACATGAAATTTCTAAAAATCTTATATGTTCTGGTATAATATTATAAGTCATAATTCTAGTTATTACTTTAAAATGTATATCTCAGAAATAACTAAATTTACTTGTCAATTGCATTATTATGAACTTTCATCAAATCTTTAACCGTGGTCATTTTTAAGTCTTTTGTCATTTACAGACAGTTCTGGGTGTACTCTGATGCTTTTGCAAAAATGTTCCTGTAAAAGGGTTTCATCTTCAAGGAATTCACTGAAAAGACTCTGACAAGTACAGGTTTCTGGTAACTGACTATACTGCTGAACTGAATGAATAAGCATTTTCAGAACTCTAATGGGTAACTGATGAATTCATAAAAGTGCTAACAAAGATCAAGATGAAACAGAAAATTAATTACATGGGACTGAGTGAACTGATGAGGATGATTATAATTTTTGTGACTTTCTGTTTGAATAATAAAAAAACAAAATTCGGGACTTTCCTGGTGGCGCAGTGGTTGAGAGTCCGCCTGTCGATGCAGGGGACACGGGTTTGTGCCCCGGTCCAGGAAGATCCCACATGCCATGGAGCGGCTGGGCCCGTGAGCTATGGCCGTTGAGCCTGCGCGTCTGGAGCCTGTGCTCTGCAACGGGAGAGGCCACAAACAGTGAGAGGCCCACATACCACACACACACACACAAAAAATTCCACAAGGACTCAGAGGTAAAAAATATACAAATCAATTTTCACTGCAAAGTAAAGGAGCTGTTACAGTGGAGGATTACTGGACTGAATGTCAATATTATGACATAGTATGAGTGTGTTTCGTGTTTGGTAATTGCAATCATTGTTGCTTTTTTTTGTGGTCATCCATTTACAATGCTTGGTGTCAGTTTATTTATCTCTTGTAAAGATAAAATACAGTGTGTGTGTGTGTGTGTGTGTGTGTGTGTGTGTGTGTGTGTGAAAAATAAATAAATAAATAAATTTGGATATGGTTTTAAACCTAAAAAAAGAAAAGTAGCTTTTCTGTACACTAACAATAAATTATCTGAAAAATAAATAAAGAAAATAATCCCCATTAACAAGAGCATCAAGAACTATAAAATACTTAGGAATAAATTTAACCAAGGAGGTGAAAGATCTTTACAGTAAAAACTACAAAACAGTGATGAAAGAAATCAAAGAGACACAAATAAATGGAAAACTATTCGTGGATTGGAAGAATATTGTTAAAATCTCAATACTATCTAAAGCCATTTATGTATTCAAAGCAACCCCTATTAAGATTCTGATAGCATTTTTTACAGAAGTAGGAAAAACAATCCTAAAATTTATATGGGCACACAAAAGATCAGGACTAGCCAAAGCATCCTGAGAAAGAAGAACAAAGCAGGAAGCATCACACTTCCTGATATCAAGCTATAGTATAACACTATAGTTATCAAAACTGTATGGTTCTGGCAAAAATCAGACACACAGACCAATGGAACTGAATCAAGAGCCCAGAAATAAAACCATGCATATATGGTCAATGAATATTTGACAAGAGAGCCAAGAATACTCATTATAGGAAAGACAGTCTCTTCAATAAATGGTGCTGAGAAAACTTCATATTCACATCTCAAAGAATGAAACTAGACCCTTATACCACTCATAAAAACTAATTTGAAATGAATCAAAAACTTAAATATAAATCCTGGAATCATAAAACTATTAGAAGAAAACATAAGCCATTATACTGTACATCTTAAAACTTATACCCTGCTGTACAACAATTAAATCTAAATAAGCTGAAAAAAAGGAAAAGAATTAGAAGGAATATGAGGACACTTCAGGCATGACATTTTTTTCTGTGTAGTTTACATATATGATTGTGTGTATATGTGTGCATGTGAGTGCATGTTTATATATTGGTTCACGATATAAAATGTAATTCTTGTAGACTGTGATTAAGATGTTTTGAAGTCACTAGAATAAATTATATATTTAAAATTTTATGCTTATTTAACCTCCAGGTCAGAAATAACGTAAAAGTATTTTTATCAAATAATAACAGAATAATATATCTGGAAGGAACTTCATACAATCAGTATCTCCCAACCCATCTCAAAATATGTTAACTAAAATTGTTTAGAAAGTCTAAATATGATTTGAGTAATTAATAGACTATGATAAAGATTTCTTATCGATAGTGTATTATATTCTAAAATGATAATAGCTGACAAATCAGCAATATCAGTATTTTACAAATAGACAGATTTATTTATCTGGTGGCAGAACTAGAATTAAAACAAACACATCTCATTTCTAGTCTCAGGTGTATTTAAAATAATAGTGTCATCTAATTTTCAGATAATTTAAAATAAGTTAACTGACATACCTTTAAAATACAAGATAACATTAAAGCTCTGTGGCAATTTGCATTGTGTTTCATTAAACATGCTAAAAATTATAAACACTTATTTTTTTTTCTGGAACTTGAAATATTATTAACTATTTTTGATTTTCTAGATAAACCATCAACTAACAAATGAGTTTTAATTATTCACAGAATGTTAACTACACATTTCTATACATTCTTATATGAAATTTGCAAGGTTACTTTTAAAATTTGTTAAATAGAATTTATTTCAAGATGTTTAATTGAGAAAAGTGTGAGAATTTGGCCTATATCAAATGAGTCAAAGGAAAAGCCATATGGAGTTAATTATATAATATGTTTTTCATTTTATTTTAGACAATGATTCATAGCATACAGCAACTTCAGCATTCCTTGGCAACCATATGATTATCTGGGTCAAAATGCCCATTTAACAAGAAGTCAGTGTGCAATCACACATGGATTTTAGTAAAGATTTTTATATTTTTCAAGGTATAATGAATAATACCACTCATTAAAAGTTAATTCACTTTGTTAATTTAGTGATCAAATATGTAATTATATTTACAGGTCAATAGATCTGAACTGAACTGGTAGTGGCACAGCTTGAAAGAGTGTGTATAGAAAAAAAAACTAAATCCAAAATGAGAACCAGCCATGTTTCCTCTTAAACTGTACTAGCCATGTGCCTTCATTTTCTGTTATAGTTCATGTTTCTTCACCAAACATTGTAGTGGTTGCCTATACTACAGATAGAATGTAAAACAATAAAATTATGATTGTTGGTGCACATCTTGAAATAATAGATTTCCTTATTAGTACTTTGTATCCAGGTGTGATGTCTGAAAGAAATCGAACATAATTTCTAACTGGGTTGGCTGGATCCATGCACATATAACACTTTGGTGTCTCCAGCCGAGCCCATGTGTAACTTCATTAATAGCTGCTTATTCATAGTGGGTTCTTTGTAAAACTGCATGAAGTTCTTTTAAAATGACATCCAAGAACAAAGACCTATTTTGTTTAACATTTTTTCCTCTTCATTTAGAACACAGAATAGGCTATCTGAGCTTAAATTTTCTTGGTATTTTGAAAACAAATTAGTTGATTTTTTCTTCTGCATTAGCTATGGGAGAATGGTGACAACTAATGTTTGGAAGCCATGGAAACTATAACTTAATACTATCCACAAAATCTTTTAAAAATAATTGCATAAGTGATGAATGAAAATAAGAAATATTATAAATTAATATGGATATAGGGGTACCTTATGAAAAAACAAATTCAAATATTAAACAATTATATAACTGAGGAAATTTTCTTTAGGGAAAACAAATTTCTAAACAGTAATTCTACTTATAAAGATTATTGGAAATGTGAACCTTGCCTAAGAATCTTATCATATTTAAAGGTAAAATTTAGTTTCAATGTTTCTGTTAATTCTTTGTGTTGTTAAAGTGTAACGGCATGGGATAGATGGCTCTTGTTTACCAGAGGACTTTAATAAAGTTTTACACCAACACAGATCAACCCAGAGACTTCTTTGTATTGCAGGGTACCAGTGAACTGGAGTGTTATATATATTAAGAACTAGAAATTTGTGTGTCATAAGCTGGCTTGTTAGTTCTTCCCTGTCCACTGTTTATTCCCCTCTTGCCTACATATTCTACATTGCTTGTTACTCAAAATGTTTTCTCAAGTTTGTAATACTTTAGTACTTCTCTCCTACTTTCATAACAAACCTTGTTGATATATTTACCTCCCTGTACTTCCTATGTTGCCACATGGATGGAGTTTTTAAGCCATTTAACCTTAATTATCTTTTTAATGGCCCTATATCGAAATACAGTCACATTGGTGGCTAAGACTTCAACCTATGAATTTGGGGGGAACACAACTTAGTCTGTAACACAACATTCTGGTGAAAAAGTGAGATAATATACATAAAATCCATAGTGTAATAACTAAAACCTAGAAATGCTCAAGAAAATTATCTATCATTACATAATTATCATATCACAATCATCATTGCTCTCACTATCATTCAGAGGTGACATTAAAAAACTTGAATGATAATGGATAGGACATTAATTCATATGTAGAGTGACTAATGGAATCAAACAACCCATGCATTTCTGAATGTATGCTTGTTTACTTTGTAGGAGGAAATGTCCGGAGAATATTTTCAAGAATATTTGGGGAATAATATCAAGAAAAGCTACTTAGAAAACATTTTTAATGTATTCTGTAAAACAGGGAGTAGAGTTATTTTCTTTTGTTTACAAAGACAGAATTTGGATAATCTGGTAGAAGTACTGAGTAGAAACATTCCACCTTGTCAATCATAGAATAGGTTTCTTTAAAAAGTGTTAAGGTTTCCATCCTGGAAACATTTCAAGAAGAAGGTGGACTTCGTATTGTGGGATGTCGTTGTGTGATAGGTTGGTCTAAATGACTTCTAGGTATATTCCAATGCCTAAACTGTGATGTTACTGCTTAAAGTTTTGTATTTTTCTGGGAGTAGGTCATACATGATGCTAGAATGAGGATTTTCAGCATAATGATGGAAGCACAATTTAGAATTGAAAGAGCTAAAAAAGAAACAAATCATTTTAAAGTGAAAAATGTTATAGTTACTTGGATACAAGAATATTCTTAAATGGAGGAAACACTAAAGAGTAATTGTAATGAGCTTCAGGTGATAAGCAGTGCCAGGGTGTAGAAGATACACATGGAAAGCCAAAGGGAAAATACTGTAGATGGTGGGGTTATGAGGGAGTGAGATCATTCAGAACACTGCAGTATAGGTATACTGCAGTATAGGGTAAAGTCTATACATATAAAGTATCTCAAAATAAACTGAAATTCTTTAGAATGTTAGATATTTCCTGAGTTATATAAGGGAAGATAACTTTAGTAACTTTCCACCTCATTCAAATATTATTTCCCCTGAAACTAATGACATGTTTAATTTTGTACTTTTTTACACTGATTATTTAAACACATCATCAATTTTATAAAGTTTAAATTTTGTAAAATTTAAAATAATTTAAATTCAACTAAACAAAGGTTGCTTCTTCTTTTTTATGGGTATTACCATTGCAACCACTTTTTATCTCTTGATTTATTTTCACATTTTTATTAGTCACAATTAGGATAGTTTGTATTGCAGTAGCAAATGAACTGAAATTTCAGTGATGAGAACCACATAGATTTATTGTTCATTTTGTATCTAGTGTGGCTGTAGTGGATTTCCTTGGAATCTATCCTCATATGGTAACACAAGGTGCCTTCCATTCTATGGTGTTGCTTTCATAAATACTTGCTTTCTGGTGTCACCACAGAACAGGAGGAGAAGATGTATATAGGACGTTTTAGAACCAAGCTTCTAAATACTCTGTGTCCTGAAAATACAGGTATCCCCTGCTTTTTCAAAGATTGCTTCATGCCACTTTGCTTTTACAAAAGACCTATATTAGTACCCATTTTTTCTAACTGGAAGAAATCCAAAGAGGATTTTCACTTTTAAGGAAAAGGTGAAAAGTGAAAGTAGCATTCAGTGTTTGTTTTGCAGTGAGCCATTATAGAGGCAGTGCATACTCAGAACAGAGAATGGCACTGCCAAGCTCCCTCCTCAGAAGCTACACTCAGCATCTCAGCATCAAGCTGCCATGGCTTTAAACTGTCTGTGAGCATCTGCACTTAATCTCAATTTATTTTGTGCATCCGTTATTAACATGTGTCCTAAGGTAATTGTTTCTTAGCTTTATGCCATTTCAACTTACAAGAGTTTTCACAGGAAACCTCTACTTTCAGATAGCAGGGGTAACCTGCTACGTCATTTGCCAAAACTCCATCACACAGCCTCGACCCAATCACAAGCACCAAACTGGAAAATCTAGTCTTCCTTTTTGACCAGGAAGATGGAAATGAAATAGAAACTGGTAAAACATGTAGCACAGTCTCTGCTATGATACCTAAGGTTATACTTTGTGAAACAAGGAAGGAAGGGAGGGTCAGAACTGTTTTGGCAAGTGAAATCTAAAGGAGCAGAGGTTGAGAAGGGAAAAAGCTGAGGAGGAGCCCAAAATTCTGGGAGAGTGTATTGACGAGGCAGAAAAGAAAAGGCCATGACTAGAAACAAGAAAATTACAAATGGAAAAGCTCACCAGTAAAGGAAAACATACAGTAAAGGTAGGAAATCATCCACACACAAATATGATATCAAAATCAGCAATCATGAGAAAAGGAGAGTACAAATATAGAATACCGGAAATGCATTTGAAATTAGAAGACCAGCAACTTAAAACAGTCTTGTTTATATATAGACTGCAATATCAAAACCTCATGGTAACTGCAAACTGTAAATCTACTTTAGATACACCCACCAAAAAGAAAAAGGAACCCAAACACAACACTAAAGTTAGTCATCATATCACAAGAGAAGAGAAAAAAAGAGGAAGGGAAGGAAAAAAGACCAACAAAAATAAATCCAAACAATTAGCAAAATGGCAATAAGAACATATTTATGGATAATTACCTTAAACATAAATGGATTAAATGCTCCAACTAAAAGACATAGACTGGCTGAATGGATACAAAAAGAAGACCCATATATGTGCTGCCAACAAGTAACCCACTTCAGATCTAGGGACACATACAAACTGAAAGTGAGGGGATGGAAAAAGTTATTCCATGCAAATGGAAATCAAAAGAAAGCTAGAGTAGCAATACTCATATTAGACAAAATAGACTTTAAAATAAAGACTGTTACAAGAGACAAAGAAGGACACTACATAATTCAATCAAAGAAGAACATATAACAATTGTAAATATATATGCACCCAACATAGGAGCACCTCAATATGTAAGGCAAATATTAACAGTCATAAAAGGAAAAACTGACAGTAACACAATAATAGTGGGGGACTTTAACACCCCACTTTCATCCATGGACAGATCATCCAGATAGAAGGTCAATAAGGAAACACAGGCCTTAAATAACACATTAGACCAGATGGATTTAAATGATATTTATAGAGCATTCCATCCAAAAACAGCAGCATACACAATCTTTTCAAGTGCACATGGAATATTCTCCAGGATAGATCATATGTTGGGCCACAAAGTGAGCCTTGGTAAAGTTTAAGAAAACAGAAATCATATCAGAGATCTTTTCCGACCATAACGCTATGAGATTAGAAATCAACTACTGTAAAAAACACAAACACATGGAGGCTAAGCAACATGCTAATAAACAATCAATGGATCACTTTAGAAATCAAAGAGGAAATCAAAAAATACGTAGAGACAAATGAAAATGAAAGCACGAAAATCTAAAACCTATGGGATGCAGCAAAAGCATTTTTAAGAAAGACGTTTATAGGAATACAATCCTACCTCAGGAAACAAGAAAAATCTCAAACAAAAATCCAGACCTTACACCTAAAGCAAAAAGAGAAAGAATAAACAAAACCAAAAGTAAGTACAAGGAAAGAAATCATTAAGATCAGAACAGAAATAAATGAAACAGAGACAAAAGAACAATAGAAATGATCAATGAAACTAGAAGCTGGTTCTTTGAAAAGAGAAACTAAATAGATAAACCTTTAGCCAGACTCATCAAGAAAAAAAAGGAGAGCTCAAATCAATAAAATTAGAAGAAAAAAAAAAGGATGAATTACAACTGCCACCAAAGAAATACAAAGGATCATAAAAGACTACTACCAGCAACTATATTCCAATAAAATGGACAACCTAGATGAAATGGACAAATTCCTAGAAAGGTATAATCTCCCAAGAATGAACCAGGAAGAAATACAAACTTTGAGCAGACCAGTCACAAGTACTGAAATTGATATTGTGATTTAAAAAACTCCCAGCAAACAACAGTCTAGGACCAGATGGCTTCACAGGCGAATTCTATCAAAAATTTAGAGAAGAGTTAACACATATATATCCTTCTGAAACTATTCCAAAAAACTGCAGAGGAAGGAACACTGCCAAACTGATTCAAGGAGGCCACCATCAGTCTGATATCAAAACCAGACAAAGATACCTCAAAATAAGAAAATTAGAGGCCAATACTACTGATGAACATAGATGCAAAAATCCTCAACAAAGTATTAGCAAACTGAATCCAACAACACATTAAAAGGATCATACATCATGATCAAGTGGGATTTATCCCAGTGATCCAAGGATTTTTCAATCCACGAATCAAACAGTGTGATACATCACATCAACAAATTGAAGAATAAAAACCATATGACCATCTCAATAGATGCAGAAAAAGCTTTTGACAAAATTCAACACCAATTTATGACAAAAAAAAAACACCTCTCCAGAAAGTGGGGGTACAGGGAACATATCTCAATATAATAAAGGTCACATATTGATGTTAGCTGTAGGTCATAAAGGTCACATATGATGTTAGCTGTAGGTCACAAACCTACAGCTAACATCATACTCAAGGATGAAAAGCTGAAAGCATCTCCTTTAACATCAGGAACAAGACAAGGATGTCCACTCTCACCACTTTTACTCAACATAGTTTTGGAAGTTCTAGCCATGGCAAT
This sequence comes from Orcinus orca, assembly GCF_937001465.1. Classification (NCBI taxonomy): domain Eukaryota; kingdom Metazoa; phylum Chordata; class Mammalia; order Artiodactyla; family Delphinidae; genus Orcinus; species Orcinus orca. The sequence continues at coordinate 75,240,605 of NC_064562.1, forward strand.
CAATGAAGAAAAATAAGTAAAGGGATTCCAAATTTGAAAAGATGAAGTAAAACTGTCACTGTTTGCAGATGACATGACAGTGTATATAAAAAATCCTAAAGATGCTACCAGAAAACTACTAGAGCTCATTAATTAATTCAGTAAAGTTGCAGGATACAAAATGATCAGAATGAGAAATTAAAGAAACAATCCCATTTACCATCAGATTAAAAAGAAAAAATACCTAGGACTAAACCTACCTAAGGAGTCAAAAGACCTGTGCTCTGAAAACTATAAGATGCTGATGAAAGAAATCGAAGATGACACAAACAGATAGAATGATATACCATGTTCTTGGATTGGAAGAATCAATATTGTCAAAATGACTATACTACTCAAAGCACTCTACAGATTCAATGCAATCCCTATAAAATTACCAATCGTATTTTTCACAGAATTAGAACAAAAAATCTTAAAATTTGTATGGAGACAGAAAAGACCCTGAATAGCCAAAGCAATCTTGAGAAAGAAAAACAGAGCTGGAGAAATCAGGCTCCCTGACTTCAAACTATACTACAAAGCTACAGTAATCAAGGCAGTATGGTACTGGAGCAAAAACAGAAATATAGATCAACGGAACAGGATAGAAAGCCCAGAGATAAACCCACGCACTATGGTCACCTAATCTATGACAAAGGAGGCAAGACTATACAATGGAGAAAAGACATTCTCTTTAATAAATGATGCTGAGAAGACTGGACAGCTACATTAAAACGATGAAAATTAGAACACTCTTTTACACCATACACAAAAATAAACTCAAAATGGATTAAAGACCTGAACGTAAGGTCAGACACTCTAAAACTCTTAGAGGAAAACATAGGCAGAACACTATTTGACATAAATCACAGCAATATCTTTTTCGATTCATCTCCTAAAGCAACTGGAAATAAAAACAAAAATAAATAAATGGGACTAGGGCTTCCCTGATGGTGCAGTGGTTAAGAATCCGCCTGCTATGGGCTTCCCTGGTGGCGCAGTGGTTGAGAATCTGCCTGCCGGTGCAGGGGACATGGGTTTGTGCCCCGGTCTGGGAGGATCCCACATGCCGCGGAGCAGCTGGGCCCGTGAGCCATGGCCGCCAAGCCTGCGTGTCCGGAGCCTGTGCTCCACAACGGGAGAGGCCACAACAGTGAGAGGCCTGTGTACCGCAAAAAAAAAAAAAAAGGATAGAAAAAAAAAAAGAATCCACCTGCCAATGCAGGAGACACAGGTTTGAGCCCTGGTCCAGGAAGATCCCACATGCTGTGGAGCAACTAAGCCCATGCACCACAACTACTGAGCCTGCGCTCTAAAGACCACAAGCCACAACTACTGAAGCCCACATGCCTAGAGCCCATGCTCCACAATGAGAGAAGCCACCACAATGAGAAGCCTGCGCACCTCTATGAAGAGTAGCCCCAGCTCGCCACAACTAGAAAAGGTCCATGCACAGCAATGTAGACCCAACACAACCAAAAATAAATAAGTAAAATAAATTTATAAAATAAATAAATAAATAAATGGGACCTAATTAAACTCAAAAGCTTTTGCACAGCAAAGGAAACCATAAACCAAATGAAAAGACAATCCACAGAATGGGAGAAAATACTTGCAAATGAAGCCATCGACAAGAGATTAATCTCCAAAATTTACAAGCAGCACATGTAGCTCAGTAACAAATAAAAAAAAAAAGCCCAATAAAAAAATGGGCAGAAGACCTAAATCGACATTCCTCTAAAGAAGACATACAAATGGCCAAGAGGCACGTGAAGAGATGTTCAACACTGTTAATTATTAGAGAAATGCAAATCAAAACTACAATGAGATATCACTGCATGCAAGTCAGAACAACCATCATCAAAAAAAGTCTACACACAAAAAATGCTTGAGTGGGTGAGGAGAAAAGGGAACCCTCCTACACTGTTGGGGGTAATGTAAATTGGTATGTCCACTATGGATAAGTGTGGAGGTTCCTTAAAAAAGTAAAAGTAGAGCCCTCTATGATCCAGCAATCCCCCACCTGGACATATATCCAGAGATAAACATGGTTTGAAAGGATACATACACCCCAATGTTCACTGCAGAGCTCTTTACAATAGCCAAGATATGGAAGCAGCCTAAATGTCCATTGACAGATGAATGGATAAAGAAGATGTGGTACATGTATACAATGGAATATTACTCAGCCATTAAAAAGAATGAAAAAATGCCATTTGTGATGGACCTGGAGATTGTCATACTAGGTGAAATAAGTCAGAAAGAGAAAGACAAATATATGATATCACATATGTGGAATCTAAAAAAATGATACAAATGAACTTATTTACAAAATGTAAACAGGCTCACAGACTTGGTTTACGTTTACCAGAGGGGAAGGGTTGGGGGGAGGGATAGACTGGGATTTGGGGATTGACATACACACTCTGTTATATTTAAAATAGATAACTAGAAGATAGTTCTTCAGAGACTATAGTCTGCCATCTTCTCAGTCTACTGGCTTTCTAAATAAAGTCATCTTCCTTGCCTCAACATCTCGTCTCCTATTCATCGGTCTGTTGTGCGGCGAGCAGAGCGAGATTGGACTCGGATAGATTAAATATTCTGCATGGCCACACTTATTTGGATTACACTGGAGGATTCTCTTCTGATTGTGCTCATTTCAGGCCCCATCCCCCGCCATCAGAAATCGTGTGGCTGACAGTGTCTTGGTGCTCTGGTTGGTGTCAGGCCTGAGCCTCTGAGGTGGGAGAGCTGAGCTCAGGACATTGGTCCACCAGAGACCTCCCGGCACCACGTAATATCAAACGGCGAAAGCTCTCCCAGAGATCTCCATCTCAACACTAAGACCTAGCTCCACTCAACGATCAGTAAGGTAGAGTGCTGGACACCCTATGCCAAACAACTAGCAAGACAGGAACGAAGCCCCACCCATTAGCAGAGAGGCTGCCTAAAATCATAGTTAGTTCACAGACACCAGAAAACATACCACCGGATGTAGTCCTGCCCACTAGAAAGACAAGATCCAGCCTCATCCACCAGAACACAGGCACCAGGCCCCTCTACCAGAAGACCTACACAACCCACAGAACCAACCTTACCCACTGGGATCAGACACCAAAAACAACGGGAACTATGAACCTAAAGCCTGTGAAAAGGAAACCCCAAACACAGTAAGTTAAGCAAAATGAGAAGATAGAGAAACACACAGCAGATGAGGGAGCAACGTAAAAACCCATGAGACCAAACAAATGAAGAGGAAATAGGCAATCTACCTGAAAAAGAATTCAGAGTAATGATAGTAAAGATGACTCAAAATCTTGGATATAAAATGGAGAAACTACAAGAAATGTTTAACAAGGACCTAGAAGAACTAAAGAACAAACAAACAATGATGAACAACACCATGAATGAAATTTAAAATTCTCTAGAAGGAATCAATAGCAGAATAACTGACGCAGAAGAATGGATAAGTGACATGGAAGATAAAATAGTGGAAATAACTACCGCAGAGCAGAATAAAGAAAAAAGAATGAAAAGGACATTGAGGACAATCTCTGAGACCTCTGGGACAACATTACATGCACCAACATCCGAATTATAGGAGTGCCAAAAGACGAAGAGAAAAAAAAAATGACAGAAAATATTTGAAGAGATTATAGTTGAAATGACCCTAATATACGTAAGGAAATAGTCAAGCAAGTCCAGGAAGCGGAGAGAGTCCCATACAAGATAAATTCAAGAAGAAACACACCAAGCCACATGTTAATCAAACTATCAAATATTAAATACAAAGAAAAACTCTGCAAGCCAGAGGGTATGGCAGGACATACTTAAAGTGATGAAAGGGAAAAACCTACAACAAAGATTACTCTACCCAGCAAGGATCTCATTCAGGTTTGACAGAGAAAACCTTTACAGACAAGCAAATCTAAGAGAATTCAGCACCACCAAACCAACTCTACAACAGATGCTAAAGGAACTTCTCTAGGCAGGAAACACAAGAGAAAGAAAAGACCTACAATAATAAACCCCAAACAATTAAGAAAATGGTAATAGGAACATACATATCGATAATTACCTTAAATGTAAATAGAGTAAATGCTCCAACCAAAAGACATAGACTGGTTGAATGGATACAAAAACAAGATCCGTATATATGCTGTGTACAAGAGACTCACTTCAGACCTAGGGACACATACAGTCTGAAAGTGAGGGGATGGAAAAAGATATTACCTGCAAATGGAAATCAAAAGAAAGCTGGAGTAGCAATTCTCATATCAGACAAAACAGACATTAAAACAAAGATTATTACAAGAGACAAAGAAGGACACTACATAATGATCAAGGGATAAATCCAAGAAGAAGATATAACAATTGTAAATATTTATGCACCCAACATAGGAGCACCTCAATACATAAGGCAAATGCTATAGCGATAAAAGGGGAAATTGACAGTAACACAATCATAGTGGGGGACTTTAACACCCCACTTTCACCAAAGGACAAATCATCCAAAATGAAAATAAATAAGGAAACACAAGTTTTAAATGATACATTAAACAAGATGGACTTATTTGATATTTATAGGACATTCCATCCAAAAATAACAGAATACACATTTTTATCATGTGCTCATGGAAAATTCTCCAGTTAGATCATATCTTGGGTCACAAACCAAGCCTTGGTAAATTTAAGAAAATTGAAATCATATCAAGTATCTTTTCCGACCACAACGCTATGAGACTAGATATCAATTACAGGAAAAAATCTCTAAGAAATACAAACACATGGAGGCTAAACAACACACTACTTAATAACCAAGAGATTACTGAAGAAATCAAAGAGGAAATCAAAAAATACCTAGAAACAAATGACTATGAAAACACAATGACCCAAAACGTATGGGATGCAGCAAAAGGAGTTCTAAGATGGAAGTTTATAGCTAGCTATACAAGCCTATCTTAAGAAACAAGAAACATCTCAAATAAACAACCTAACCTTACACCTAAAGCAATTAGAGAAAGAAGAACAAAAAAAACCCCAAAGTCAGCAGAAGGAAAGAAATCATAAAGATCAGGTCAGAAATAAATGAAAAACAAATGAAGGAAACGATAGCAAAGATCAATAAAACTAAAAGGTGGTTCTTGGAGAAGATAAACAAAATTGATAAATCATTAGCCAGATTCATCAAGAAAAAAAGGGAGAAGACTCAAATAAGTAGAATTAGAAATGAAAAAGAGAAGTAACAACTGACACTGCAGAAATACGAAGGATCATGAGAGATCACTACAAGCAACTCTATGCCAATAAAATGGACAACCTGGAAGAAATGGACAAATTTTTAGAAATGCACAACATTCCAAGACTGAAGCAGGAAGAAATGGAAAACATGAAAGCACCAATCACAAACACTGAAACTGAAACTGCGATTAAAAATCTTCCAACAGGGAGCCGCGGAGGAGTGCACAGCAACAGGGGTGCGGAGGGCAAAGCGGGGAGATTCCCGCACAGAGGATCGGTGCCGACCGGCACTCACCAGCCCTAGAGGCTTGTCTGCTCACCCGCCAGGGCGGGCGGGGCTGCAAGCTGAGGCTCGGGTTTCGGTTTCGGTCGGAGCGCAGGTAAAGGACTGGGGTTGGCGGCTTGAACATAGCCTGAAGGGGTTGGTGCACCACGGCTAGCCGGGAGGGAGTCCGGGAAAAAGTCTGCACCTGCCGAAGAGGCAAGAGACTTTTTCTTCCCTCTTTGTTTCCTGGTACGCAAGGAGAGGAGTTTAAGAGCGCTGGTTAAAGGAACTCCAGAGACGGGCGCGAGCCGCGGCTAAAAGCGTGGACCCCAGAGATGGGCGTGAGCCACGGCTAAAAGCGCGGACCCCAGGGATGGGCGGGAGACGCGAAGGCTGCTGCTGCTGCCGCCACCAAGGGGCCTGTGTGCGAGCACAGGTCACTATCCACACCCCTCTTCCGCGGAGCCTGTGCAGCCCGCCACTGCCAGGTTCCCGGGATCCAGGGACAAATTCCCTGCGAGAACGCACAGCGGGCCTCAGGCTGGTGCAACGTCACACCGGCCTCTGCCACCGCAGGCCCGCCCCGCACGCAGTGGCCCTCCCTCCCCCCCGCCCCGGCCTGAGTGCGCCAGAGCCCCCGAATCAGCGGCTCCTTTAACCCCGTCCTGTCTGAGCAAAACACAGACGCCCTCCAGCGACCTAAACACAGAGGCAGGGCCAAATCCAAAACTGAGCCCCTGTGAGCTGTGAGAACAAAGAAGAGAAAGGGAAATCTCTCGCAGTAGCCTCAGAAACAGCGGATTAAAGCTCCACAATCAACTTGATGTACCCTGCATCTGTGGAATACACGAACAGACAACGAGTCATCATCCCAAATTGAGGAGGTGGGCTTCGAGAGCAAGATCTATGATTTTTTTCCCCTTTTCCTCTTTTTGTGAATGTCTATGCTTCTGTGAGAGATCTTGTCTGTATAGTTTTGCTTCCACCATTTGTCCTAGGGTTCTATCTGTCCATGTTTTTAAAAAAATTTTTTTTCTTAATAATTAATTTTAATAACTTTATTATACTTTTCTTTCTTTCTTTCTTTCTTTCTTTCTTTCTTTCTTTCTTTCTTTCCTTCCTTCCTTCCCTCCTTTAGACAACAAATCATCCCAAATTGAGGAGGTGGTCTCTGAGAGCAAGATTTATGATTTTTTGCCCTTTACCTTTTTTTGTGAGGGTGTATCTGTAGGCTTCTGTGTAAGACTTTGTCTGTATAACTTTGCTTCCAACATTTGTCCTAAGGTTCTATCCGTCCCTTTTTTTTCTTTTCTAAATAAGTATTTTTTTAATTCAATAACTTTATTATACTTTATTTTATTTTACTGTATCTTCTTTCTGTCTTTTTTCCTTCTTTCCCTCCTTCCTTCCTCCCTCCCTCCCTCCCTCCTTTCCTTCTTGCCTTCTTTGCTTCTTTCTTTCTTTCTTCCTCCCTTCCCTTTCTTTCTTTCTTTCTTTCTTCATACTTCTACTAATTCTCTCTACTTTTTCTCCCTTTTATTCTGAGTCGTGTGGATAAAAGGCTCTTGGTGCTCCAGCCAGGAGTCAGGGCTCTGCCTCTGAGGTAGGAGAGCCAACTTCAGGACACTGGTCAACAAGAGACCTCCCAGCTCCACATAATATCAAATGGTGAAAATCTCCCAGAGACCTCCATCTTAACACCAGCACCCAGCTTCACTCAATGACCAGCAAGCTACAGTGCTGGACAACCTATGCCAAACAACTAGCAAAACAGGAACACAACCCCACCCATTAGCAGAGAGGCTGCCTAAAATCATAAGGCCACAGACACCCCAAAACACACCACCAGACGTGAACCTGCCCACTAGAGAGACAAGATCCAGCCTCATCCACCACAACACAGGCACTAGTCCCCTCCACCAGGAAGCCTACACAACCCACTGAACAAACCTTAGCCACTGGAGACAGACATCAAAAACAGCGGGAACTACGAACCTGCAGCCTGCAAAAAGGAGACCCCAAACACAGTAAGATAAGCAAAATGAGAAGACAGAAAAACACACAGCAGATAAAGGAGCAAGACAAAAATGCACCAGACCTAACAAATGCAGAGGAAATAGGCAGTCTAACCTGAAAAAGAATTCAGAATAATGATAGTAAGGATGATCCGAAATCTTGGAAATAGAATGGACAAAATGCAAGAAACAGTTAACAAGGACCTAGAAGAAATAAAGATGAAACAAGCAATGATGAACAACACAATAAATGAAATTAAAAGTACTCTAGATGGGATCAATAGCAGAATAACTGAGGCAGAAGAACGGATAAGTGACCTGGAAGATACAATAGTGGAAATAACTACTGCAGAGCAGAATAAAGAAAAAAGAATGAAAAGAACTGAGGACAGTCTCAGAGACCTGTGGGACAAAATTAAACGCACCAACATTCGAATTATAGGGGTTCCAGAAGAAGAAAAAAAGAAAGGGACTAAGAAAATATTTGAAGAGATTATAGTTCAAAACTTCCCTAATATGGGAAAGGAAATAGTTAATCAAGTCCAGGAAGCACAGAGAGTCCCATACAGGATAAATCCAAGGAGAAATACGCCAAGACACATATTAATCAAACTGTCAAAAATTAAATACAAAGAAAGCATATTAAAAGCAGCAAGGGAAAAACAACAAATAACACACAAGGGATTCCCATAAGGTTAACAGCTGATCTCTCAGCAGAAACCCTACAAGCCAGAAGGGAGTGGCAGGACATACTGAAAGTGATGAAGGAGAAAAACCTGCAACCAAGACTACTCTACCCAGCAAGGATCGCATTCAGATTGGATGGAGAAATTAAAACCTTTACAGACAAGAAAAAGCTGAGAGAGTTCAGCACCTCCAAAGCAGCTTTACAACAAATGCTAAAGGAACTTCTCTAGACAAGAAACACAAGAGAAGGAAAAGACCTATAATAACGAACCCAAAACAATTTAGAAAATGGGAATAGGAACATACGTATCGATAATTACCTTAAATGTAAATGGACTAAATGCTCCCACCAAAAGACACAGATTGGCTGAATGGATACAAAAACAAGGCCCTTATATATGCTGTCTACAAGAGACCCACTTCAGACCTAGAGACACATACAGACTGAAAGTAAGGGGATGGAAAAAAGATATTCCATGCAAATGGAAACCAAAAGAAAGCTGGAGTAGCAATTCTCATATCAGACAAAATAGACTTTAAAATAAGGACTATTAGAAGAGACAAAGGACACTACATAATGATCAAGGGATCGATCCAAGAAGAAGATATAACAATTGTAAATATTTATGCACCCAACAGAGGAGCACCTCAATACATAAGGCAAATACTAACAGCCATAAAAGGGAAGATCGACAGTAACACATTCATAGTAGGGGACTTTAACACCCCACTTTCACCCATGAAAAGATCATCCAAAATGAAAATCAATAAGGAAACACAAGCTTTAAATGATACATTAAACAAGATGGACTTAACTGATATTTATAGGACACTCCATCCAAAAACAACAGAATACACATTTTTATCATGTGCTCATGGAACATTCTCCAGGATAGATCATATCTTGGGTCACAAATCAAGCCTTGGTAAATTTAAGAAAATTGAAATTGTATCAAGTATCTTTTCCAACCACAACGTCATGAGACTAGATATCAATTACAGGAAAAGATCTGTAAAAAATACAAACACATGGAGGCTAAACAATACATTACTTAATAATGAAGTGATCACTGAAGAAATCAAAGAGGAAATAAAAAAATACCTAGAAACAAATGACAGTGGAGACACAATGACCCAAAACCTATGGGATGCAGCAAAAGCAGTTCTAAGGGGGAAGTTTATAGCAATACAAGCCCACCTTAAGAAGCAATAAACATCTCAAATAAACAACCTAACCTTGCACCTAAAGCAATTAGAGAAAGAAGAACAAAAAAACCCCAAAGCTAGCAGAAGGAAAGAAATCATAAAAATCAGATCAGAAATAAATGAAAAAGAAATGAAGGAAACAATAGCAAAGATCAATAAACTAAAAGCTGGCTCTTTGAGAAGATAAATAAAATAGATAAACCACTAGCCAGACTCATCAAGAAAAAAGGGAGAAGACTCAAATCAACAGAATTAGAAATGAAAAAGAAGTAACAACTGACACTGCAGAAATAAAAAAGATCATGAGAGATTACTACAAGCAACTCTATGCCAATAAGAAATGGACAAATTCTTAGAAATGCACAACATGCCAAGAATGAATCAGGAAGAAATAGAAAAAAATGAACTGACCAATCACAAGCACTGAAATTGAAACTGTGATTAAAAATCTTCCAACAAACAAAAGCCCAGGACCAGATGGCTTCACAGGAGAATTCTATCAAACATTTAGAGAAGAGATAACACCTATCCTTCTCAAACTCTTCCAAAATATAGCAGTGGGAGGAACACTCCCAAATTCCTTTTACGAGGCCACCATCACCTTGATACCAAAACCAGACAAGGATGTCACAAAGAAAGAAAATATCACTGTGAAAATATCACTATGTTCGTCAATATCACTGATGAATATAGATGCAAAAATCCTCAACAAAATACTAACAAACAGAATCCAACAGCACATTAAACAGATCATACACCATGATCAAGTGGGGTTTATTCCAGGAATGCAAGGATTCTTCAATATACGCAAATCTATCAATAACAAAAAAACAAACAACCCAATCCAAAAATGGGCAGAACATCTAAATAGACATTTCTCCAAAGAAGATACACAGACTGCCAACAAACACATGAAAGAATGCTCAACATCATTAATCATTAGAGAAATGCAAATCAAAACTACAATGAGATATCATCTCACACCAGTCAGAATGGCCATCATCAAAAAATCTAGAAACAATAAATGCTGGAGAGGGTGTGGAGAAAAGGGAACACTCTTGCACTGCTGGTGGGAATGTGAATTGGTTCAGCCACTATGGAGAACAGTATGGAGGTTCCTTAAAAAACTACAAATACAACTACCATATGACCCAGCAATCCCACTACTGGGCATATACCCTGAGAAAACCAAAATTCAAAAAGAGTCATGTACCAAAATGTTCATTGCAGCTCTATTTACAATAGGCTGGAGATGGAAACAACCTAAGTGCCCATCATCGGATGAATGGAAAAAGAAGATGTGGCACATATATACAATGGAATATTACTCAGCCATAAAGAGAAACGAAATTGAGTTATTTGTAATGAGGTGGATAGACCTAGAGTCTGTCATACAGAGTGAAGTAAGTCTGAAAGAAAAAGACAAATACCGTATGCTAACACATATATATGGAATTTAAGAAGAAAAAAAAATGTCATGAAGAACCTAGGGGTAAGACAGGAATAAAGACACAGACCTACTGGAGAACGGACTTGAGGATATGGGGAGGGGGAAGGGTGAGCTGTGACAGGGCAAGAGAGAGTCATGGACATATACACACTAACAAACGTAAGGTAGATAGCTAGTGGGAAGCAGCCGCATGGCACAGGGATATCGGCTCAGTGCTTTGTGACCGCCTGGAGGGGTGAGATAGGGAGGGTGGGAGGGAGGGAGACCCAAGAGGGAAGAGATATGGGAACATATGTATATGTATAACTGATTCACTTTGTTATAAAGCAGAAACTAACACACCATTGTAAAGCAATTATACCCCAATAATGATGTTAAAATAAATAAAAGATCCCTCTGTCCAAAAAAAAAAAAAAAAAATCTTCCAACAAACTAAAGCTCAGGACCAGATGGCTTCACAGGCAAATTCTATCAAACATTTAGAGAAGAGCTAACACCTATCCTTCTCAAACTCTTCCAAAATATAGCAGAGGGAGGAACACTCCCAAACTCACTCTACGAGGCCACCATCACCCTGATACGACAACCAGACAAAGATGTCACGAAGAAAGAAAACTACAGGCCAATATCAGTGATGTACATGGATGCAAAAATTCTCAACAAAATACTAGCAAACAGCATCCAGCAGCACATTAAAAGGATCATACACTATGATCAAGTGGGGTTTATCCCAGGAATGCAAGGATTCTTCAGTATACGCAAATCAACCAACATGATACACCATATTAACAAACTGAAGGAGAAAAACCATATGATCATCTCAATAGATGCAGAGAAAGCTTTCGACAAAATTCAACACCCATTTATGATAAAAACCCTGCAGAAAGTAGGCATAGAGGGAACTTTCCTCAACATAATAAAGGTCATATATGAGAAACCCACAGCCAACATCGTCCTCAATGGTGAAAAACTGAAACCATTTCCACTAAGATCAGGAACAAGACAAGGTTGCCCACTCTCACCACTCTTATTCAACATAGTTTTGGAAGTTTTAGCCACAGCAATCAGAGAAGAAAAAGAAATAAAAGGAATGCAAATCGGAAAAGAAGAAGTAAAGCTGTCATTGTTTGCAGATGACATGATACTCTACATACAGGATCCTAAAGATGCTACCAGAAAACTACTAGAGCTAATCAATGAATTTGGTAAGGTAGCAGGATACAAAATTAATACACAGAAATCTGTCATTCCTATACACTAATGATGAAACATCTGACAGTTAAATCAAGAAAACACTTCCATTTACCATTGCAATGAAAAGAATAAAATATCTAGGAATAAACATACCTAAGGAGACAAAAGACCTGTATGCAGAAAATTATAAGACACTGATGAAAGAAATTAAAGACGATACAAATAGATGGAGAGATAGACCATGTTCTTGGATTGGAAGAATCAACATTGTGAAAATGACTCTACTACCCAAAGCAATCTACAGATTCAATGCAATCCCTATCAAACTACCACTGGCATTTTTCACAGAACTAGAGCAAAAAATTTCACAATTTGTATGGAAACACAAAAGACCCCGAATAGCCAAAGCAATTCCCAAGTTCTTTTTTCTCTTTTCAATAGAACTAAAAGAAGAAAGCTTTATTTATACAATAGTTGAATCTTATAGAATCCCGAAACAATTGTCCCTTGAAAATATTACTCACTCTACGTGCTTTGACTTCTCCGGAATGGTATACTGGAAATAGGTGAAGTCCTGGCCTTCTTCCTCATTTATTTTTCTTTTTCCTGAAATTGTTCTATAAATAACTTATTCTTGATAGTTTCTCAAGTTTACTCATTTCTTTTTGCCTTGGAAATTGACCACCACTCTCTATTCTTTATAAATTATGGAAGGTCTATATTTTACTGGGCTTTCTACAGATGTTTGGCTTTTTGTCTTCCTGATTATTTTTTACTTTTGTCATTTTTTAAAAAAATGAATTAATTAAATTAGTTGGGTCTTCATTGCTGCTCATGGGCTTTCTCTAGTTGCGGTGAGCGGGGGCCACTCTTCGTTGCAGTGTGCAGGCTTCTCACTGCAGTGGCTTCTCTTGTTGCAGAGGATAGGCTCTAGGCATGCAGGCTTCAGTAGCTGTAGCAGACAGGCTCAGCAGTTGCGGCTCGCGGGCTTAGTTGCTCTGCGGCAAACGGGATCTTCCTGGACCAGGGCTTGAACCCATGTCCCCTGCATTGGCAGGCAGATTCTTAACCACTGTGCCACCAGGGAAGTCCCCTTAACCTTTGTTTTTAAAAATATCTTTAATTCATCTTCTGTTTTTGTTATGGTTGTTGTTTTTGATTTTTGCCCAATGTAAAAATCGATACCTTCTACTACTTAATAAAGCAAATAAAATGTCATTGTTTGTTAGAAATCTTGCCCTTACTAATTTTATTCAAAAAATTTCTTTTATACAGTGACTGTAGTCCATTATCTTATAGACTCTTGAACAGAAAATTAAGGGCCTTCCCTTGCTTATTCCTTCAACAATTAAAAAGAAATGCTTTCCATATGAATCAGAATTTGTTCTCCTTCAAAATGCTCCAAATTTTCCGGGTTTTATTTCTGTAGTGAGAAAAGTAGACATTTTACAATTGCCAACAGTATGATTTTCAAAGAACTTTTTTTCAGTTCTGCTGATCCATTTACGTCTTTTGTTGTATTCAGTCAGCACTGTATATCCAGAGACAGAATGGCTAAAGAAGATGTGGTACATATACACATTGTAATGATATCGCTTATATGTGGAATCTAAAAAAACGGTACAAATGAACTTATTTACAAATCAGAAATAGAATTACAGATTAGAAAACAATCTTATGGTTACCAGGGGGGAGGAAGGGGAGGAATAAAATGGAGATTGAGATCAATATATACACATTACTATAATAAAATAAACTAATAAGGACCTACTGTATAGCACAGGGAACTCTACTCAGTACTCTGTAATGACCTATGTGGGAAAAGAATCTAAAAAAGAGTGGATATATGTATATGTATAATTGATTCACTTCTGTACAGAAGAAAGTAATACAACACTATAAATCAATTATATTCCAATAAAAATTTTAAAAAATAAAAAAAATAAAAAAGTATATCCAGAGACATTTATTCAATCCTTTATTCTTATAGAATATTTCTACTGTATGATACAATAGACTTTTTTTGCATGTGCTTTTTCCAGCTTTATTGAGATATAATTAACATATAATATATGTAAGCAAGTTTCAAGTACAGTTGGTCCTCCATATCTGTGGGTTCCCCATCAGTGGACTCAGCCAACTGCAGATCAAACAATATTTTCTATCCGCTGTTGATTGAATCCACAGATGTGGACCCCATGAACACTGAGGGCTGACTGTAAGGGACCTGAGCATCAACGGGTTTTGTTATCCACAAAATGTCCTGGAAACAGTCCTCCACAGATACTGAGAGACAGCTGTGTATAATACAGTATTGTTAACTATAGTCAACAGCAAAAAAAGAAACAATCTGATTAAAAAGTTGGAAAAGGACCTGAACAGACATTTTTCCAAAGAAGACCTACAAATGGCCAATAGGTACATGAAAAGGTGCTCAAAATCACTAATCATCAGGGAAGTGCAAATCAAAACCACAATGAGATATCACCTTACACCTGTTAGAATGAGTATTATCAAAAAGACGATAACAAGTGTTGATGAGGACGTGGAGAAAAGGGAACACTTGTGCACTGTTGTTCGGAATGTAATTGGTGCTTCCACAATGGAAAACATTATGGAGGTTCCTCAAAAATTAAAAACAACTACTATATCATCCAGCAATCCCACTTCTGGGTATATCCAAAGGAAATGAAACCAAGATCTTGAAGAGACATCTGCACTCCCATGTTCATTGCAGCATTATTCACAATAGCCAAGATATGGGAAAAAACTAAAGTGCCTGTCTACAGATGAATGGAGATATACACACACACACACACACTCACACACACATACACAATGGAATATTATTCAGCCACGAGATAGAAGGAAATCCTGCCATTTGCAACAAAATGGATGGACCTTGAAGGCATTATGTTAAGTAAGATAAGTCAGATGGAGAAAGACTAATAGTGTATAATCTCACTTATATGTGGAAAGAAAGCCAAACTCATACATATAGATAGTAAAATGGTGGTTGCCAGGGCCTCGGGGGTGGCAGAAATGAGGTGATGTTGGTCAAAGGGTACACACTTCTAGTTATAAGATGAATAAATTCTGGGCAGTGTATAGCATGGGCACTACAATAAACTTTTATTTACTTTTTACTCTATTCTAGATTTAGTTGATATCCCTTTTCAATATTCAAACTGTCTTCATTGAAGAAATGGCATCATATCCTTAAAGAAACTTTTTCCCATCTCTTGATGATATACAAATTAGAACCCTGATATTTTTTCATCCTGACTCCTGACATTTTAAAAAATGTCAAATAAAATGTTCATATATTCCAAGTACCTATATACATATGGTAAAACTGCTGTAAGCTAAAGCTATAATCATTCATTCATTCGTTTATTCTGCAAGTATTGTTTTGAGAAGCTTATAGATACCAGGAACTGCAGCAGATGCTCTGGATAAAAAGACAAGTAAATATGCTGTCTGTTCTCAAGGAGCTCTCAGTACATTTGGACGACCCCCTATCATTCAATACATATTTATTGAGCAACTAATGATTAGGTGCCAGCCACTGTTCTAGGTGCTTAGGATATAAGGGTGACAAAAGAGGTAACTATTCCTGTCCATATGGGACTCATATTTTAGTGGGTAGAGGGGTAGATAGGCAAGGAACAACAACAATAATAAATAAGTAAAGTGCACAGTTTACTACATGGTAAAAAGTGCTTTAGAAAAATTACAGTAGGTTAACAGGTATTAAAATGTGGGGAGAAAGGGAAGTGCACAGTATTAAACAGGCTAGTCAGGAAATCCACACTGAGAACGTTAAGACTTTGGAAAGATCTGAAGGAAATGAGGGCATTAACCAAGCAGATGTCTGGAGAGAGAGTTCTAAGCAGAGGGAACTGCTAGAAAAAAAGGTTAAGGTAGATCAGGCCAAGCTTTTGGTATGTGTTTAATGTAAAAGGCCAGTGTAAATGGATTAGTTTAAACAAAGGAGAGAGAAGTAGGAGATAAGGTCAGAGTGGTAACAAGGGACAGGTGCTGTAGGTTATTTTAAGGACTTTGCCTTTTACTATGAGTGAGGCATTTTGAGCAGAGGAGGAATGTACTATGATTCATGCTCTGGAAGCATCAATCTGGATGTGCACGCACACAAAATACAAGAAAACACACAAATAAAGATGTATATAGCACAATGTTATAACTGCTATAATGGGACACGGCAGAGAGGTAACTGAAGGGAAGGGACGTTATGTCTTTCTCTTCACAGAGATTAGAGAAACCCATGCACTTCCCCTTTAGTCACAACACAGTGATAATGACTGTCAGAAACGGTTTTCTCCTGTGAAGTCCATAAAGGCAGGACCTTGTCTATCTTGCTCTCCACAATAGCCCGAGTGACTCTGACATCATCTGTCACATATAAATTAGTTTTTGAAGTATGAGGAGAATAGGAGTTATTCAGGAGTTGGAGCAGTGGCCTTCCAGACAGAGGAAATGACATGTAGGTGGGCTCTGCATGGCACTTGATTTCTCCTCTGTGCAATGATGGCACTGGACTAAAGATCTTTATTTACTGTGACTGATTCCTTTTTCAACTTTAGGTATGATACAGTCTTCTCTTTCTGGTCAATTAAAATTTAAACTTTTTTTCTCATAAGCTGCATCAAGCACTTTAAATGAATTTATGGCTGTATCCCCTATGTGTTTTCTCAATTCCTCTTCTTAGGCTAGGCCTCCGTGAGGGAACTCAACTAACTGCTCCCATTTCAGTACTGCTTCTATGATGATGCCTTAAACCTGTCTCTAGTTCCCAACCTGCCCTGAGCTCCAGGCTACAGATACAACCAAATCCTAAATACTGTCACTTAAATTTACCACAAATCTTTAAAAATTGACCTGATCCCCTGACCTGTTTTGTTCTCTATTTCATTGAATGGCACTAAGAACTACCCAAAAAGAACCTGAGCTTCAGCTCAATTTCTTCTTCTTCTTTGCTCTGCACTTTCAAAAACCAAATCCTGTGTATTCTAGTCCTAGCTGGTTGGTGAACTTTCCACTTCTTTCTACCCGTGTTGCCACATTTCTTTCAGTCCACCATCAACTCAGGGCAAGATTATGTTATCAGCCTAGCAGTTCTGTCTCTGAGTTCAACTTCCTCCACACTTCTGCCAGGATGATTTTTATAAAATGCAAATCAGATCTTGGCATTCCCCTTCTGAAAGCATTCTATGACTTCCAGTATGACAGTTTCTTAATTGACTACATAATATTCATTTCCTTCTTCTTCCTTAAAAACAGAACCACAATTGTATTCAGGGTAGCTCCTTAAAGAGTATAGGCTCAGAAAGGAGGTGTGCACTTTTGCCATTCTTCCTTTTTGTACCTGGAAGATAGCTATGATATTGGAACTTCAGCAGCCATTTTGGACTATGAGGCTATGAGGATAGAAGCCATATAATGTACTAAGGACTGTGGATGGGCTACAAAAATGCAAGCTGAGTCCTTTATGTCTATGGAATAGTCACGCCAGTCCTGGCTTGCTTACTTTCAATCTTTTTTACGTGAAAGAAACAAACCTTTATCTTATTTATTCACATACTTGGTTTTTCGTTACATGAAGCCAAATATAATCCCAATTGTAGGATGAGCTATATAATTGTGGGAAAGAGTACAAAATAAAAATGCAGGGCATCTTGTTGAAAAATTATTAAGACTTTCAAGGTGGAAATATCAGAGCTTTAAACCAAGCATGGGTCCCCTTTAAGCCCACATCCCTGTGAGAATGTGTAAGTTGAAAACCCATCAAATCAGACCTGTTTAATTGAGAGACACCTATTGCTCTATGGTTCAAAGTCCTAAGCATGCTTTACTAGACCCTTTGTAATCTGGTATTTGCTTGCCTTTCCAGATTCTTCTCTCATCACTTGCAATCTATGATGCAATCATAATGAATTATTATCAGTTTCTTTGCACCCCTGGGATATGCCTATCCAACCAACCTCACATTATGTTCTTTATCTAGCTAAAATCTATCCAACTCGACTGTTTCAACTTTGAGGTCACAACTTTTGGGGAAATTTTAACTTTCCAAGTCTAGCATAGATGTCCCTGACATGAACTTGCATTGAACCTTATACTTCCTCTAATTTATGTACTCATAAAATATGGCATTATTAATTATTCTATGTCCAACTACTCTGTAATCTTTGTGAATGAAGCATGTGTCCCTTGCTCAACCTCATATTCTCCATACCTAACACAGAATATAAAACTTAGAAGCTGCTCAAATATTTACAATTGGATGTTGCATGGAAGACACATTTTTAGAAAGGGAAGATTCTGGATTTTATTTCTAAGAAATTATTCTCCACTTTTTCAACAGGCAAATCTAAATTTTGAGAGTAAACTAGTAACACAGACAGATAAAAACTGTTAGCCTTTGAAAGGTATAGGAATATAGTAATGTCAGGAATATAGTAAATATTCAAGGTCTAATGGGACAAGAAAAGACAGTGTAATACTCAGCATGTGAACGTCATAGCCCTTATGACATTGCACATTAAAGCAAAGAACCTGAATTAATATTTTAAAAATGTTGTGTATAATTTAAAACAATGTCCACAGACCTCTTAATAAGTCCTATATTCATTTAAGAAACATTTCAGCCCACGCAAGTGTTTTCTTCACATAAACATATGGCAAACTTCACGAAGTCAGGAAGTATCTTGTGGAGAGAATAAAAGCCAGTGTGGCCCTCAGTGACAAGTCACAAGAATTAGCAAATCATAGATCCAAAGGAAAAGAATGCAGCTGGCCAATATCTTACCTTTCTAAAATGTGCAGAAACATAGTCCTTTATATTTAGGTATGTAGGATCATCACTTTAGGACCTTAAAATGACCACTTTAATAATATAAAACAATAGATATCCCTTTAATTACTGGATTTATTACATCTATCAAAAGAGTTAGTTCTAGCTAGAAAATGTGATTCTTCTCTCATTTAAACATTATACAAAGACCCCTGACTACTTGGAATTCACAATAAAATTTCAAATTATTTCACAATAACTTCTAAAATTGTAGAATGAGAGTGTAGGTATGTGCTGCTGTGTGTGTATGTGTGTGTGTGTTGGTTATATGTGGTTTTGAGTTGGTTTGAAATACAGAAGTCATTTTAATTTTTTAAAATTGGTTTCCATTAACTTACTTCTTTTGAAGTCTGATTTATCTTTCAGTTGCCTGCTTAATTGCTTTCCCTGTCTTTCTCCCTCTCTCTGTCTCTCCTCTAATAGGTTTTGCTTCAATTTTTAATGAGCCCTTTAACTTTTTCCCTTTAAGTATTTCTCTCCATTTGTTCTTTATATGTTTTGCCTAACACCTTTCTTTCTTTCTTTTTTTTTTTTTTGCGGTACATGGGCCTCTCACCGTTGTGGCCTCTCCCGTTGCGGAGCACAGGCTCAGCGGCCATGGCTCACGGGCCCAGCCGCTCCGAGGCATGTGGGATCTTCCCGGACCGGGGCACGAACCCGTGTCCCCTGCATTGGCAGGCGGACTCTCAACCACTGAGCCACCAGGGAAGCCCTAACACCTTTCTTTTCACCATTAAGAATTTTGGAAAATGCATTTCTTTGGAGGCACATGACACCTGGCTCCTTCCTTGCTCAAGCTCCCTCTTCTGTTTTCCTTCTTGCCTCTTGTTTGTGCCTTCCTAACCTGTTTTTCACTGCCTTTTCCTCAACTACTTTCTGAAATCCCCCTGGTGTTTGACCTTTCCCATTTTCTTCCTGCAGTCCTGTTTTACTCTTTTTTTTCTTTTGAACAGTAAGGCTGTGTCACATAAGGACAAGATTCTGAGCCTGGGATCCAGAGAGAGCTAGGTTGAAACCTGGCTAACTTATGTATTGATAATTAGAAGAACAGCCCTTTTTTAAAATACTATATTACCTTTTTATTGCACACTTTAAACCAGAAATAAATATAGTTACTTTTTCTGGAACTGTGATGATATTTTTGTAACTAAATCCCAATGTTTATATGACTATGCATGTTATTGGGAATATTCTGTTATTTTAAGACTGAGTTCTTAATTTGAGTAATTTAAAAACAGAAATACCCAGAATAAAGTTCAGGGACCTACCCACCAAGTAAAGTTTGTTGGGGCTTTATGAGCAGACTCACAACACTCAATCTCTGTGTCAGTCAAAGAAAGACTACTGTCCCTTCAGGTCCCCTCGATCAAAAAGGAAGCCATTACTTTGTTGGATTCTTGGGTATTGGAGACAGTATGTGCCCCACTCAGGCATGTTTCTTCGTTCTTTGTGTGGACTAATATGCCTACAGCATCTTTTGAGTGGAGTTCAAACTAGCTGGCTCCAGAGGAAGCATTCCATCAAGACATGGCACAATTTTTACCATTGGAGCCATGCAACTCAGTGACCTTTTGGAAGTACAAGTATGTTAGATGCTTTTTCCACTTGGAGACTTTGGAAAAGATAGACATCCTTAAACTGGATATTATCCTTAAGTTTTGGATTCATTATTCCCACTATAAATATCATTTCCCATCAATATGCTTTTTTTGATAAAAAAAAAAAAAACAACAACAGTTATTAGCCTGCATGGTCGGTTTCTGGTGAGAGCTCTATTCTAGTGTTTCAGATGGCTGCTTTCTTGCTGTGTCTTCACATGGCAGAGAGGAGAGAGAGAGAATACTCTGGTATTGCTTCTTAAAAGGCAACTAATTCCATCCTGAGGGCCCCACCCTCATGACCTCATCTCACCCTAATTACCATCACATTGGAGTTGGAGCTTCAACATAGGAATTTGCAGGGGCATAAATGCTCAGTCCATAACAGCCTGCTACTGTGTTCTCATCAACACTGAACACCTGAACCAATACCCTGTAGAAAATAGGACCAGTCAAACTTACTGCTCTCAAGCAGTTTGCTATGGTCTGAATGTTTATTCCCCACCAAATTCATGTAATGAAATCTTAATGCTCAATGTAGTGGTATTAGGAGTGGGATGTTATTAGGTCATTAGGGGACAGCCCTTGTGAATGGAATAGCAGAGCCTTAGTGCTCTTATGAAAGAGATCCTATGGAGCTCCCTGGCCCCTTCTGCCATGTGAGAATACAATAAGAAGTCTACAACCTTGAAGACGGCCCTCACTTGACCATGCTGGCACCCTGATCTCAGACTTCCAGACCCCTGAACTGTGAGAAATAAACTTCTGTTGTTCATAAGCTATCAAGTCTGTGGTATTTTGTTATAGCAGCATGAATGGACTAAGACACAGTCCTTCCAAAGCCTAGACTCAATGATCTAAACAGAGTTGGGAACAGTAAGGCTTACGAGCCATCTGAGAGGCCATGTTGAAGGGCATTCAACTTGGGTATCCCAGCTGTTGTATGTCCCATGTGGAAGAAGTGTACAGTAACTAACAGCATTTTCTTTGCAGGGGACACACATGTGCACTTAGAACTGTGCACTTAGAACAGGCCAGGAATTAGTTTCTCTGACCCCCAAAACATAGCTTTCACCCTGGGGGCAGCCGTAAAAGTCTTTCAAGTGTCAAAGTAAACACTACCACTAGACTATGCAGATGTCTATAGGAATATCTTTGAAACAGGCTACCTTAGTTACAAGAGAGATCACTGGAAGGATAACTAATTCATTAATTATACATCTTGGTAGTCATCCAATTAGAAAAGGTAATATGAAACATCTTCCAGAATTTGGTAAGCTGAGTTCCTGAAAGAAGGATTCTTCACTGGCTGGCTGTCCACTAATACATATTTCTCAAGTTTCCCTCTTGCTTTGCAGACTATGCCATCCCTATTTCTCTCGTGGAGTCCTCTTATCCTACCCATCCTTTCTACCTGGGGGCTCAGTAGGTCTCCAAACTCTGTTCTCTTCCCATCTCATGTTTTTTTGCCTCCTTTTCTGTCTATTCCTATAACTTCAACTACCACCTATATCCAACTAATGTCCATAAATATATCTTTATCTTAAATATCTTTCCTTATCTACCCCATATATCCATCTGCCAGATACTTTATGTAAACATCTCATTTAATCCTCACACTAATCCTATAAAGTAATTTTTTATCCCCAGAAGGTAAAACTGGGATCTCTAAAGAGAGTCTATAACAAAATGGCAAAATCTAATTTTGAACCCATGGGTTAAACACTATGTTTTTTTTCCATTTCCCTATTTCTCTGTGTGATTTTTTTAAAAAAGTACATCAGGTTTACCCTTGCTTAAGACCCATAATGAGCATATTATCCCTTGTAGAAGTGTTTGAGTTTCTCTTCTGGATACAAGAGGCTCTACTGCATGGACCTAGAATGGTTTTCCAACAATTCCCCAATTCATAACCTCTGATTAAACTGCACTGAACTACTGACATTTTTCTGAAAAAAATTTTCTTTTTCCTTTGCCCTTGTACATTTTATGTCCATCATCTGGAATGCCCATTTCTCCCTTATCAACATAGAACACCTATTCATACTCTAATCCTTTTTTCTCTTCCCCAATCCTGTAACTGCTATTTAGGTAGAGTACCTTAAAGTAGGTTCCCATATTATAGCATTTTTAATACGGTGATTATATGTTTCTCTCTCCTACTAGATTTTGAGCTCACTAAAGACAGGGATCTAATCATAATGTATCTTCATTTAAAATCTAGACACTTACAAATCATTAAATAAATCAAGTAACCATGTTTTTGACTTGGGGCTTTTGTAAGTGTGTTAACATATTTTTTGTTTATGTGGCATTAAGCAAAGCTGTTATTTTACTCTATATATGTTCACTTGATAATAATGATTACGCTAAAATTCTGAGTTTTCTTAGCTATTAAAATTCTAGACATACATATAATAATTTTCCCCCTTTCTTTCTCCATCTGTTTTGGTATGAACTGAAAAGAGCAGACATTAAGCCAAGCTAGGATGTATATCACAGTAACAGACTGGGTTTCAGACAGCTCCACCCTCCCCCATCCTCACATTGCTCCTGGGCTTCTGGCTTTATAGAAGCTAATGCAGAGATTTCATTTAATGTGTAGGAAATCATGAGGTCATTTTAAGTGTGATAGGAGTTGGAAACTAGAGTATTTCTTCTGGGTTCGAAGTCAATTATTACTACAGAAAAACAAAAAAAGGATGCAGATCTAATAATTTCATTAGTTTTCTCTTGTCAATCTTAATTGCCTCTACTTAAGAGTGAATATTTTGTTAAAAAAAATTCCCATGATGCCAAAACTAAAAGATTTATCAGCACATTATTTTTTTAAGAAATTCATGATGCTATTTCCAGGTGGTTCTTTCTGCAGTCTGCCCTGGGATAGACATTTATTTCTTGGCAGTACTAGAGCAAATATAAACATGAGCTCTTGACACTCAAGTTTGCATTTAGTTCATTGCATTTCCAACGTTCTTGATCTAGAATATTTTTAACTTAGCCTACCTAAACACAATACTTTAACAAATATTCTTTCAGATGTGACAGGTATTAAGATCACTCTAGAGAATTCTCTGGATCTTTCTATTATAGTCCTCAACTAGCAGATTTTGAAAGCTTCTACCCACCATGCTTCTGCTATGATAACTTCTAACAATAGCTATAAGAATTTGTATTTCAAAATACTGTACTTGAACTATAAGCATCAAATGATCATTTTTATAGTCATTGTTAGAATATAACAGTATATATGTGTGTGTGGTGTGTGTGTATGCATATAATCTAGAAGACATTAAGGAAACTTCTTTCTCAACCTTTTTTTTTTTGAAAAAAATTTCTCAGGTTAGTGAGAAAATATTGCCTCTAAGAATTGGTACCTATTCATTTATATATTTTGTCTTCAAGGATTTGAAACTATTGATGCTACTACTGAAATTACTGAATGCTGAATATAAATGTATTTTTTTTAAATTTATTTATTTATGTTGGTTATGCTGGGTCTTAGTTGCGGCTCTAGGGCTCCTTAGTTGCAGCATGTGAACTCTTAGTTGTGGCATGCACGTGGGATCTAGTTCCCTGACCAGGGATTGAACCCGGACTCCTGCATAGGGAGCACAGAGCCTTATCCACTGTGCCATCAGGGAAGTCCCTATAAATGTATTTTTTTTATGTGTGGTACGCGGGCCTCTCACTGCTGTGGCCTACCCCGTTGCGGAGCACAGGCTCCGGATGCGCAGGCTCAGCGGCCACGGCTCACGGGCCCAGCCGCTCCACGGCACGCGGGATCCTCCCAGACCGGGGCAGAAACCTGTGTCCCCCGCACCGGCAGGCAGACTCCCAACCACTGTGCCACCAGGGAAGCCCTATAAATGTATTTTTAAATAGCTTTCTCTGAATGCATTAAGGCTAAAGATATATAATGTTTAATTTACAAATATGAAATAAGTGCTTACTTAAATTTAAAAAAAATTATAATAAAAAAGCCAAAAGCTACAATAAATGATTTTTTTACTGAAGATTTGATGGTGTAAATCAGTTACTATTTTTTCCTTTGTGTTTTACAGAGAAACTCCTAGTTTTCACAAGAACACTCTGCATGTTACTTATGATAAGTGGCCCTAAAATGTAATTTCCACAAGGAACAGAATTTTTGTTTGCCTTATTCACTGTTGTAATCTAAAAGGTCTAGAAATAATGCTTGACCCATAGACGACACTCAAAAAACTTTTGCTGAAAGTCTAAATAATCACTTCTTGACTATCAGGTCAGTAGTCATAAAAATTTAGAATATCAATCCCATAATTCAATGTGTTCTCCTTTGCTTTTGATTAACCATATAGTCCTCCGAGGAGATAGAGGTTACTTCATTTTAATTCAAGGGAAACAAATAAAAAGAGAGTTGACAAGGATTGCTTTTGTGGGAACAAAACAATGAAAATGAGAACATTTTTACAAGATAAAGTAGGTTGATTCTGTTGTTTTTTGGGATTAATATTATTGTTTTTTGTCTCTATTTTTATTTTTTTCCTACACAAGAAGCAAAACACCGAAGTAGAAAAAAATTGGAGTAAATACTCAAGTTCTCTTCTGGAATGGCTCTGAGGGCAGAGGTTGGAAATCTAATCTTAAAAGCAAATCTTAAGGATCCCCTTTGGCCAATCACTCTTCTACTTATCTTCTTGGCTCTGCATTTTCTCCACCTGGTAAACCACCCCCTACCACCCCCAACCTCATACCCACCAAAGTGGATCTAGAATTCATTTAATCCTGGAGGGCTTGAAAACTGCCTTTTAATTTTTTATCTGTAAAATTGTTCTTAAGATTTAAACCTGTCAAAATGCTGGCAATTCCTCCACTTTGACAAGTCTAAAAATCCTTGGGAAAATTTTAACCAGCTCCTAATTTAGTTAAGATGACTTAAATTGGGGTGTAAAAAAAAGTTCTGTAGCTTTATTGATGTTTAGATACCTTTAAAGGTGACTTTCACTGACACTGATGAAGAGGTTTAAAAGAGCTGCCTGGACCTCGAGTAAGGGGTTCCATTTCCTTTTAACAATGAAACTGAAAATTCCGCAAAATCTCCTGTTATCTCCTGCAGCTTGATATCTGACTAATTGTCACAAATCATTATTTCTTTAGCTTGAGAAGTAATAAAACACCCTGAGGAACCCTGTTTTGTAGCTAGCTGGCAAAACAATTATTAACAATAATGATATTTCATAGGGTGAAATGTATGTGCAAGCCTGTTTTCAATTCTATGGTGCTCTGTATGTGTTAGTTGTTTTCACGATCCATAATTGAAATTGTCATGACTTATTATTTTTGAGGCTGGATGAGAAAGTCTTTATTTAACTCAAGCTTCCTTTTGCACTGGCTCAGAAAGTATATCTCATGGACAGTAACTGGGACAGTTTTTGGGAAAGCTTCCTCTTGTTTGCAATGTCTTTGTGGCAGATTTCTTAAGATTACATATCTCGTTTCAGAATGTGGCATTTTAGTTGGTAAATGAATTATTTGTGAAGGAAGGTCACTGTGCAATGTATTATTGAAAACACTGAAGACAATGCAGTTTGCTGACTTTTCCTGAAAATAATGATTTTTGAATATTTTAATATTAATTGAACATGGAGTTTGTAATGGAAACTGTTCAGAAAATGGAAGAAAAGAATTGGCGTCTAATGAGGACGTGCTAGAAGGTATGCTCATTAGTGCCCATTGGAACTTTAACCCACAAGAGTACAAGTGCTTGTTCTCTGTGTCAATACTAATTCACAGGCTCCTGCCTTGACTTACAAAAGGCCAGACGAACAGAATCCTCTCCCTAGTCGTTCTTATTTCACTTGTTATCTTTGTATGTGTGTGTGCATGTGTGCCTGTGTACATCCAGAAGTAGTCACTTAATATTTTATATATACAATGACATTTTTAGATGCAAAAAGTTTGCTTGAGCTGTATTAGCAGTTGAGATTTTTCCAACCAGTGCCTCACTCCCCCCTCATTAAATTATCAATTTCTTTTACTGTAAACCTCTGCTCTTTAAGCAGCTAGTAATGAGAGGTGATCCCCCAGCAGGAAATAATTCAGGCAGAGCAGGGAAACCCTGATCAATCTGATCCTCTCCAACTGATCTGCTTAAATAGCTTAGGGAATCTCTGCTGACTGGCCTATGTGATGAGCAGACTCCATAACCTAAATTTCTATAAAGAAAGAGACATTTGTCTATATAGCAGTTATACTCTAGGTATATACACTAATGTATTTAATATGATCTCATTTTTGTGCTAACTTTGAGAATACACACACACACATACCCTTTATCTTTTCTGGAATAGTTCTATAAAAATATTCCTTCTTCCTAAAATTTTTCTGAAATGTTAAATTTGCATATTGTGTTAGAAAGCAGAGTAAATACGGGAGCAAGACAAGCCTTTTGTCCAGTATGAAATAATTTTCCCTCAAATATATACTGTCAAGGGTACATTGTAAAGTTTGGTAAACTCATCTTACAGGTCTGTAAAGATTACATCACTTTTCCAAAAGCCTGCCATGTACTTTCAGAATACAGCACTCAAATGAAGGGCTTGGCCTTTGTAAACCATGATTTTCCATTAATTTCTATTTCCAGTCCATGTTTCCACGTATGGACGATGTTCTGCAGCTATTGCTTTAGTCCATTCAGGCTGCTATATCAGAATACCACAGATAGTGTGGCTTATAAACTGAAATTTATTTCTCGCAGTTATGGAGGCTGGGAAGTCCAAGATCTAGATGCTGGCAGATTTGGTGTCTGGTAAGGATCTGCTTCCTGGTTCACAGCCATCTTTACACTATCTCCTCATATGACAGGGCAAGAAAGTTCTCTGGAGTCTCTATTTTTAATAAGGATACTACTCATGAGGGCTGTGTCATTAAGACCTAGTCACCTTCCAAAAGTCTCCACGTCCAAGAACCATCACATTGGGAATTAGGTTTCGACAGATGAAAGTTTTTGGGGGGACACAAAAATTCAGTCTCTAGCACCTATTAAAAAGACAAATTTCCAGACAAAATTTAAGCTATCATTACCTGCTCAATGATGCCATCAAGGAACAAGTATCCTTTCCTCCTGTTCTAGCATATTCAATATGGCTGCTGTCATTCCATGCATAGTGCAGAATATTCAGGCACAGAGGAAGAGGAAGAAGCAGCAGAACTCTTGCACTGGCCAGGACTTGGATACATGGCCATCAAGGAATTAGTGAAATTGATTTTAGCTTTTACAACCTCTAATAGTACATGTAGGGAAATATCTATCTTTCACAAGTCAAAATGCCTTTGTTCTCTTTGCTAGTTTAGAGGCACGACTCCTCTAGAAAGCAAGCATTTGTCCTGTAGTAGAAATACCCCAGTAAAAGTTGAAAAAATACTGAAAAGTAACACATATACCATAATTTTACATATATTTATAATTTATGAAAATATAACATGTTTGAGGGACAAAAAGAAAGACATGATCCTGTGTACACTCCAGGGCCACTTACCCCTAAGGACCTACAGCACAGGAGTACTGTTCTGGGTCCCTTCCCAGGCAAAGCTCCAACAGCAGTCTAGGAAAACTGAAGGGCATGCAAGTCAATGAGAGTTTTATATTCATAAGAACCAGAGAACAAGACTCATTAATGTACTTACAAGATCTAAAAAGGAGCCAACGATGTGTCTCTGATTTCCCCACTGAGAAATCCATCAGCTTTCTTTGTTCAAGAGCTCAATTGCCAAAAACCTTTTCTGTCTATTCCTGAATGTTAGTTACTCAGTAGTGATCAAGGAATAACAGTTGGAAACAGTTTCCTAAAATATTTATCCTGTTGATTGTTATTGTCAGAGGTTTTAGACATTTCTTTGCTTCCGTGTTACTTTTTAGCATAGTATATTTTTATAGTAAGCTATGTCTGAGAAGACCAATAACATTTAACAAAGGTTTTTGAAGCTGGAATAAACTTCAAGACATATTTTTCAAGCTTTCCTGTCTTCAGGCATGCACATTTATACCACACTCATTTTAAGGAGGTTATCCTAAATCCAGCATGACTTTAATCAGTGGTTTATGGGAGAGAAGTTCTAAATAGTGGTGATAGGAGGAGACTCAGTCCAGGCAGTCAAATCAGCAAAGAGCTAACAACTTTGTGTCCAGGCAGGGCTTAAGAGGCAGAGATTTTTCAAATCCTCTTTAAAGAAGGATGTCATCAGTGAGGCCTGACAACAGATAAACTGCCACTGTGTGTTGCATGAATCATGAATGATTGGATGAAAGGAAGGAAGGAAGGAATGAAGAATGCAGGGGAACTCCAACCAGCAATAGAGTTCAAGAGCAGGCCCTCATTCCAAATGCCAACAACAAACCACTGCTGAGAGTTTATGTAACTGGAGTGCAGACAAGCACCAATAAGATAGGGACCTAGTTCTTCAGACTATCCATTTGCTGTTAGCCAGGGGCATTTTAAGACTCCTGTTTAGAAGAGTGATAAAGAGACATGTTCCCTGTTCTAATTCAGGGTACCAGTTCTAATAAGTGAATTTCTGTCTTGTTTTGGGTTCCTACATGGAAACAGGAAACAAAGAATCCAGTCCAATTTCTAATACAAGGGGAATTTGTAAGAACCATTTTATCTGAAAAAGGATCCAAGGATGTCAGAAGGGGATACAAGGGTAAAAGACTTTTGGAAACCTAATAATGATTCTGCTGGTGAAGCCGAAGTCAAGAAAGACTGGGCCAGAGTGGGGCTTGGCCTGGCAGGAAGCAGAAATGCTCTGAAAACAGGATTCGCTCAAATCAGGATTACCAGTATACTTGTCTTGACTCAGAGTCACCTGAGTTTTCTTCAAAAAAAGTTTTTTGGTAAAATTATCCAATGCACAAAGTTATAAAATTCACGAAGTTTCACAAGTTTATAAGAGCAACAAAAAGCAGTGCCTGCCCTATCCCTCTTCACTTCTGATTCTTGCTTCATGGAGACAGCTGTTTTAAATATTTCTCCTAGTAATCACCTTCATATTTCTAAACAGAATGCTTATATAATATTCTGTGAGTTTGTAATTTTAATTTTGGATATTATCTATTACCTTCCTACTAAAGATGAGTATGTAGCTTCTTATAACAGACCAGTACTTCACGTCACATGCATTTGCCTTTCCCCTGCCCTCCCAATACAGTCAGTGAGAACATAAAGTTATTATCCCATGTACACATTATTATCTCTATGTAACTACTGTTCACAACTGAGCCCTTTGGCATATAAATCATATAAATATTAAAGTTCCTTTCTTATATTTTTGCTTAAGTTAAAGATTGCCTACATTTTCATTCTTTAGTTTTCTGTACTTTTATCATGAATTCACTCTCATACTCAGAATATGCTTTTTAAAAGGTTTCATTTTCATTTTAATTTCACTTCTTCAGGGCATCACTATTGGAGCCTTCTGTCCCCACTACAATAAGCCCCAGATTTTCTCTGAGCACTTCATCATCACCTTCAGGATTCCCTTTACCTCCCGCCTGGGTTAAATCTCTGGTGTTCTCAGTTCCATGCCTTCTTACTTGATTACCTCATCTACTTTGGTGAAGGTATCTTTCAATATGTTCTTGAGAAGAAATGGATGGGAGGTAAATACTTTCAGGCCTTACATTGCTCAAAATTCTTTCTTCCATTCTTGATTGATAGGATGGCTGAATATAAAATTCTAGTTTGGAAATTAATTCCCCTTAGAATTGTCAAGGCATTACTCAGCTGCCTTCTGGTTTCCA
Organism: Orcinus orca; assembly: GCF_937001465.1. NCBI lineage: Eukaryota > Metazoa > Chordata > Mammalia > Artiodactyla > Delphinidae > Orcinus > Orcinus orca. Next base: position 75,270,937 of record NC_064562.1, read on the forward strand.
GGGTTGCTTTTGTGAATCATATCATAGTTTGGATGACTGCTATTTTGAGGACTTGTTTGTCTGGAAACTTTTCTGATTCTTTATTGAACTTTGTGTTTTGAAACTTCACTATGATGTGTCTCAGTAAGGATTTTTCCTTATCCTCTGGTACATTTGTTTGCTAGAGCAGTTGTAACAAAATACCACAGACTCGGTAGCTGAAACAACAGAAATCTATTTTCCCACGGTTCTGGAAGCTAGAGGTCCAAGATCAAGGTGCCAGAAAGTTTAATTTCTTCTGAGGTTTCTCTCCTTGACTTGCAGATGGCTGCCTTTTAGCTGTATCCTTACATGGTCTTTCTTTTGTGCAAGTGGGCCCCTGGTGTCTTTCTGTGTCTCCAAATTTCTCTTGTAAGGAAACCAGTCAGATTTGATTAGGGTCCATGATAATGACCTCATTTTAATCACTTCTTGAAACGCTCTATCTCTAAATACAATTACATTCTGAGGTACAGTGGGTTAAGATATCAACATATAAATTTGAGGGGACATAATTCAGCCCATAACATTTGGGGTAATCCCTTTAATTCTGAGACAATTCCTTGAATTAATTTTTTATAGTTTACACTCCAACCATTTTATCTGTTCTTTCTTTTTGAGATTTTTATTATATGGATGCTGGACTTCTTAACTGACCTTCTCATTCTCTAATATTTCCTTTCCAATTTCCTTCTCTTTGTATTTTTATTCTTATTTCTAGTAATTGTTCTCCAGCTTTACTTTTTCATATTCATTTGATTCTCATATTATGTTTCTACTTTTTAAGAGATGCTTTGTATTATCTGTATGTTCTATTTTTATGGACTTGTTTTATTTAATCATTTCCCTTATCCCTGAAATACCATGAAATATTATGTTTAAAAAAATGTTATCTGTTCTTTGTACTTTCTCTCTTTTCTTCTTTCACCTTATATCTTAGAGTTTTTGCTCAGGTGAATGGTGACCTTCGGCTGTCCATTCATATTTAGGAATAAGGCACCTTACAAGTGATTGGACACTTTTGTCTATGGCGAGTCTCATCAACTGGTTGATTTCACTATTGGCTGCTCTTTTGCTGGGAATACTGTTAATAATTGTACATTATTTCTTTTAGGCTTATTTTCCCCAGAGACAAATTCTCCAGTCTCTTGCCTATGGGATCTGAACCCATGTCTGCCAGCATTCTCAGGGTTTTGTGGAGTGGGTGACTAAACACAGTTGATTAACCAGACTTGCACTTCATCTCTCTCCTCTGAATCCTGGACTCCTGCCCTCAGTTCTTCTTGATGTTCTTTAGTCCAGAGTTTCCAGGGTTCAATCTCATCAGAATAAACTCCATTCTTCTGGACGTTTACGAAACTTGATTTTGGAGACTGCTTCATGCAAAAGTTTTCAACTCTTGGTCCCTTCCTTTGTTATTTTGTACCTTATTAAACTTTTTATGTCATTTTAATGAGGTTTTATGATGTTCAGCAACTTGCTGAAAATTTTAGAGCTAAGAAATGCAGTTCTTACACTGAATCTCAAATATGTCTTGACTGAATTCTACTAGTCTGCTTTGAACTCTGTTTTGCCAACTATCTTAGCCAAAAGGATTAAAAAACAAAAGTCCACTTTTCAGAAGGCTCCACAAGACGAAGACAGTGCAGAACTGTCCTAAGGGGTGTAGGGGTAGAAGTGGGATGTCTAAATATGCAAGTGCTATTGGTGATGACTTTGTAGTTTCCCCATCCTTATTCCTAGGAGTAAATACAGAACGTAAAGTATGCTCAGAGAAAATGGTAATTTGCCTCCTTTTTTGTTTGTTTGTTTGGTACTTCTTTCTTAAATGGGAAAGTATGTAGCTTTACTCCTTAGGGGGATATTTCTCTTTCCTGCAAGATCCTGAGCCTATGCTCTCTGAACCTATATAAACTATCTTCTCAGAACACATGGCTTTATTTTTTCCCTCATTTCTGAATTGAATTAAATGTGTCATAATTACCCTAAAACTAGTCTAGTGTTTTAGAGGTTTTTTAAACAAAAATTAGAGTGAGATCGAAATACTTGGGCTCTGACAGTAAACCATTGGTAGACCCAAACTTCTCCACCTGGCCACCTTGAAACTTTGTATGCATAAAATTGACCTATGTTTCCTCTAGCTTGATATCCAACTGGCATGTAGATGTATGTAAGGTAGAGTCATAGAAGCAAAGGTTTCCAGATAGGAAAAAACCTTAGGAAACCTCTAGTCTATGACTCATAGGAAAAGAAAAGTTTCAGTACTGTAACTACTTCAGAGAATTCTTTTTTAATGTCTTAGTTAAATAGATTATTTAATTAAATAAATTTTTATGGCCTACATACATTTGTTAAAATATCCAAAATATTTAACCATAAACCTTTACTATTTTTCAATAAATCTCATAATAATGATATAGTACGATTTTATATCAAGTTGATAACTTATGAAATTATCAATCCTGAAATTCAATAGTCAATTTCCTATTTCATTTATTTGTATGTAAAAATGCATAGAAGTTAACATTTTAGAAAGCAGGAAGCATTGTCTTTGCTTCTTAAGTGCTTTAAAGTACTTACCATGAAATTGTCATATTTTGGAACTGGATTAAACTATATAATTATGATTTGATGTATTTGGCTAATCTATAATTATAGAGTCTTTGACTATTGCACATAGCATTTAAAATTATACAATATTAAAAATATTACATGTAAAAACCTGAGGCCAAATTAATAGTGAAATGCTGAATCCAAATGTTAATACATGGTATCTTTAAAGTTTAAAACAATACCAATCCCCTACATGAGGAAGAGTAAGTTAAAAAATTAGTGGTGTATGACAATATTCCAAGTTAGACAGAATATAGCTTCAGGAATTTCTTGGATTGGAACGTCTTACAGATTACTTTTTTGATGACTATGTCAGTAGTCTAGATTTTATCTATCATTTATGTTAAAGCTTTTCAATTCATGCTGACATTTAGTTCACTGTTTTGTAAGTTTTAGAAATAATTTTGTGGATAACACTTTCTGTTAATTCCCAAAGCTTAATCTGCCTAGTTTTATCAAAGCTCCAAATATGGCATTCTCTCCTGACCAAAATTATATTTTTTTGAAATTTGTTTTTCCAAATATATAACTCATCAGAATGTTTGTACTTCTTTTGTAACTTCTTAAATTCATAAACATTTCCCCTGTCCTTATTTGAAACACTTCTTTACAACTAAGAAATACTACAGCAATACCAAAGTATCTGTAGACTAACCTAAAGACTGGTGGCTAAGAGTCTTAAGAAAATTACTAAGAGTTATGTGATACTGAGGAGATAGAGTTTTGTTCTATAAAAAAGATTTTCAGTTCTCTATATTGCTAAGATCCTTTAAAGTTAGCATATTGATAAATGTTAGGATAAAATGTACCTTCTCCTACTTACTGTCATTTTCTTTCTGTAAAGAAAGTTGCTTTGATTTACACATTTCAAAATTTTGCTTGACTAGTGGAAGTTGTCACCTGCATTCTTCATATTCAAATAATATAGTGAGCAACAGTGAACAAGTGATTGAAAAATACCCACTTTCATTTTCTCACATTCTTATGTTCTTAGTAAAAAGACATGCACTGCAAAATTAAGAAACAGAATAGTATCCAAGTGTTCAGGCACAGTATCAAGAATTACCCATGTATCCAGAAACAAAATGTTCCTCAGTGATATCAAAATAGAACAGGAGGGAAACAGAAAAGAGGGTATTACTGGTTGGATATACTGAAGAGCACTTTAGTTTAAAAAATTCTAAGATAAAGAAAATGGAAAGCTGTTGCAAAACAGAATGTGTTCATTAAAATGAATTTGTTTTAAAGCTTCCTCTTCTAACTAGCAAATGAGAATCAAAGCACTAATAATTAAGTATAAAGACACTCTTTTTTGAGGGTTAGCAATGCAGGTTAATAACCCAGTCTAGTAAAGGCAGGAAGAGATAGATAGGAATACTGAGTTTCAGAAAGGCCAAGTTCCATACTTTTATTGATATAAATGGCTTGTTTGAGACTGTTTTCTTTTTGTGAGCCTGCCAGAGGAATGTCTACTGCATCTTGATTATGGAGATTTTATTTATACGGCAACTATTAAAAATCAATGACATGTAGCAACTTAACTTTTTAATATACTTTTGTTTTCGATTGAATTTTGCTCTGTATGGAGATGGATGGTGATTGGCTTACTAGCTTAACTTTGCTCAGGAATGCTGCTCCCATTTGTAAAACTTAAGTCAGTCTCCACTTATTTTCCCTGTCCTCACGCTCTCAGGATTTTACAATAACAATATATCTTGGTATATTCATGTTCTTTTCTTAAAAATGAAAAAAAAAAGGACTCCTCAGTCAGATACACCATCAGTCAAATCCTCCCCAACTGAACTCCATTGTTCTGTGCTTAAGGAGCCATCAACGGACATACATCACCTCAAACCTCCATTCTACTGTGGCTGTGTCAGAATAAGATAGACAAGCATAGGTTAGAAATTAGTATTTTACTTCTCTATTTCTTATGTAGAAATATTCAGGTCTCCCTGAATCTTGAATTGTCTTATGCCCCATGAGTTTTTATAACCATAGCAATGCTTTTAAGATTATTCTTTTAACCTAATATTTTAAAAAAGAGTAACACAGTCTAAGAGCCTTATCTGTATCCTCAGTTGTTCTCTGCCCTTTTCCTAGGCTGTCCTCTCTTCATTATTGCCAAAATGGTTACGGACTAGAGGGACAAAAAATATTGAGATGTGGACAGAGGTAATTAGCTTCAGAACCCTAGTAAACCTCCTTATGTGAGAGCCATAATTGTAAATACAAGCCTGCTTCAAACCACTCTCTCATTCAAGAGCAATCGTAACCAGTACCATCTGCCAAAGAGGAGAGAAGGCTGCTTGGAGCAGTTGGCTTTGTAGAATGAGCTGCAACTTGTATCACTGTGTTCTAGCTCTTTGTTTCAAGGAAGTATGTTTGCTTTGACAATGAGCTCTTATGTTTTCTTTTAAGTATTCTTTACATGGGAGTTAAACATCAAATAAACAACAGGCACTGATGTTAAGAAATTCAGGGCTGATTTCCTTTACATTCCTCTTTCATCTAGCAGAGGATTATACTCTATTGTTCCTAGCTGCATTCAAATCATTTGCATATGTTGTAATTAAAATCTTTGAAGTTTACTGATTACCGTTATGTGTAGAACAAAGTATCATCTTTAATCAATATGTGCTGTACAGATAAATAATATGTATATAAAACACTGTTAGGCACTGTTGGTGTACACTAAAATTATTAGATACATTTTTTTTCCATTAATAAGAGCCTTATTGTCTAGGTTTCAAGACAGGATATATGTGTAATAATGACGACAGCTAACATTTTTGGTATGTGTTATAATTCAGGTAGTTGCTCATTTAGGTACATTGTTTCTTTTTTTAGATAATCACACAATAACATTTAATTGCACATCAAGACATGATATGATGCAATGGCCATGTATGGTTCCAAAACTAGTTCTGTTATTGTTGAGAGACTGCAAAGTATAATGTTAATCAAAGTGCTCAAGGAAGACATCAAAGAAGAGGGTAACTAAGATTATTACTGATAGATAGATAGATAGACAGAAAGATAGATAGGAATAAATTATTAAGGGGAGAGAAAAATGGAGAAGTCATATGGGGACCCATTTAGCAAAAGATTAGATTATAAAGTTGCTTTAGGACACGGCCTGTTTCAGAGGGTATTGGTTAATACAGGTAGGAAAATATATCCACTTGAAGAGGTAGAACTAAAACTCAAGTACCAATTTGGATAAGAGAGTAAGCAGTCACTACAAGCCTATACTTATTGTGATTGAGAGTAGAAGAGTTATCCTGGTTTAAAGTCATAGCCACGATTGGGTGGGTATGTAGAGTATGGTCCTCTTGGTACCTCATCATCGTATCAACCAGAGTAGTCCTGGAGGGACTATGATTCTAGGTAATATTTTCATTGAAAAAAGTATTTCATGTTTAGAAAAGTTATTTGGAGTAATATTGAGTGTTGGAGAATTCTAACAAAGTCTGGATAAGGCTGAGAGGGAAGAAGACTTAACAAAGTAGGAGAAACAGAGAGAAGAAAATGCAGGCAGTGTGAATTACAGATAACTAAGGAAGTGAGTAGTGAGTATTAAATGATGCTAAAGTTGCCAATGGAATGAGTCTAAGAAAGGCTGGCAGGATTTTATGATTAGTTGTCTACTAGTAACTTTTGTGATTAAATTTTCTGAAGAGAGTAAGTCAAGTAGAATTAAGCTAACAATAAAATGAAGGAAGATAAACTTGTAAACATAATGGGAAATTTTATCAATAAAAAAGAGGAAAGAAATAAAAGAGTAGTCAGAAGAATCAGTGGAATCAATTGAATCAATCACCAGTAGGTAATGGTTATTGCTCAAACACTGACTGTATGGCATTCTACTAGATTAATACTGCCCAACAGAGCACTCTGCAATGATAAGGATGTTTTACATCTGCACTGACCAGTACTGTAGCCACTAGCTGTATGTGCTTATTGATCACTTAAAATATGGTTAGTGCAACTAGGAAATGAATTGTTAATTTAATTTAATTTCAAATTATATAGTCACATGGCTAATAGCTACCGTACTGGATAGCAGATATAGATGTTACTGATATAAACAGAAGAATACAATATCACCATTTGAAATTAAAGTATGATTAATATACAATAAAATGCATAAATCTTAAGTAATTTGATGAGTTTTGAGAATTGAATATTCCCATAAAACTACCACCCTAGACAATATATAAAAATTTCCATCAATCCAAAACATTCCTTCATGTCCTTTTCAAATCCCCTCCCACTTTAGGGAGTTACCACTTTCTGATTTTTTAAAATAAACAGATTCTTACAGAATTTTCTCTTTTCTGTCTGGATTCTTTCATGTAACACAGTATTTAATGTTCATATATGTTATTGTGTATGTCAGTTCCATCATATGGACAGACTATAATTTGTTTATCCACTTATCTATTGATGAGCACTTGTATTTTCTGTTTGAGACTATTATACATCCACTCTCTATAAGCTGGAGAGAAAATGTCAGCCATGACCACTTTTGCTGCAAGTTGCAGGACAACCAAATGACCTGGATTGTGTGACTGAAATATCTAGGGGAAGATTTGACCTCAGATGCAACTTGATGTAGGTGCTCACACAGTAACAGTATCATTAACATCTTATTTCTTTCTGTCCATCTTAGCTTTTCTTCCTTTCTCACTCAGGGTCTAACTACATGGAAACAAAAAAAGCTACAGCCACTTCCAAGTATCCTCACATCCTTAGAAACATAACTCCATCAGATAATATATAAATAATGCAAATACAATTCCACCAGAGATAATTGTTTAATAGCTTTTAAAAAAGCCAAGTCGATCTCCAAAATGTAGCTAAACCATCTAGATTGCATGCATATAGTCACCTTCTCTTGTGAGAGTACTGAAATCACAACTAGCTGCTGAATGGCCATTGACAGGAAGACACTGGAACCCACCAGGGAGGATACCAACAACCAAAGACAAAGGAGAAGCTGCAGTGAGATGGTAGGAGGAGCACAATGACGATAAAATCAAATCCCATACCTGCTGGGTGGTGACCCACACACTGGAGAACAATTTACCACAGAAGTTCTCCCACTGGAGTGAAGGTTCTGAGCCCCACGTCAGGCTTCCCAGCCTGGGGGTGTGGCAACAGGAATAGGAATCCCCAGGAAACCTGCTTGAAGGTCAGTGGGATTTGACTGCAGGACGTCCACAGGACTGGGGGAAACAGATACTCCACTCCAGGAGGGCACACACAGAGTATTGTGTGTACCAGGGCCCAGGGGAAAGGAGCAGTGACCCCACAGGAGTCTGAAGCAAACCTACCTGCTAGTGTTGGAGGGTCTCCTGCAGAGGCAGGGGGCAGCTGTGGCTCAACACATGGACAGGGGCACTGGCGGTGGTGGTTCTGGGAAGTGCCCATTAGTGTGAGCCCTCCCGGAGGCCACCATTGGCTCCAACATACAGCCTGTAGGCTCCAGTGCTGGGTCACCTCGGCCCAAACAACCCAGGAGGGAACACAGCCCTACTCATCAGCAGATAAATGAATTAAAGTTTTATCGAACACAGCCCTGCCCACCAGAGCAAGACCCAGGTCTACCCACCACCAGTCCCTTCCATCAGGAAGCTTGAACAAGCCCCTTAGGTAGCCTCATCCATCAGAAGACAGCAGAAGCAAGAAGAACTATAATCCTGCAGCCTGCAGAACAAAAACCACATTCACAGAAAGTTAGACACAAAATAAAAAGGCAGAGGATTATGCCTCAGATGAAGGAACAAGATAAAACCCCAGATAAACAACTAAATAAAGCAGAGACAGGAAGACTTCCAGAAAAAGAACTCAGAATAATGATAGTGAAGATGATCCAGGATCTCAGAAAAAGAATGGAGGCAGAGATTGAAAAGATGCAAGAAGTGTTTAACAAAGACCTGGAGAACTAAAGAACAAACAAACAGAGATCAACAATATAATAACTGAAATGAAAAATATACTAGAAGGAATCAACTGCAGAATAACTAAGGCAGAAGAACAGATAAAAGACCTGGAAAACAGAATGGTGGAAATCACTGCCACGGAACAGAAAAAAGAGTGAAAAGAAATAAAGACAGCCTAAGAGACCTCTGGGACAACATTAAACACACCAACATTCACGTTATAGGGGTCCCAGAAGGAGAAGAGAGAGAGAAAGGACCTGAGAATCTATTTGAAGATATAATAGCTGAAAACTTCCCTAAAATGGGAAAGGAAACAGTCAATCAAGTCCAGTAAGCAGAGAGTCTCAGGCAGGATAAACCTAAGGAGGAACATGCCAAGACACATAGTAATTAAATTGACAAAAATTAAAGACAAAGAAAAAATATTAAAAGCAACAAGAGAAAAACGAAAAATAACATACAAGGGAACTCCCATAAGGTTATCAGTTGATTTCTCAGCAGAAACTCTGCAAGCCAAAAGGGAATGGCATGATATATTTAAAGTGATGAATGGGAAGAACCTACAACCAAGAATACTCTACCCAGCAAGGCTCTCATTCAGATTTGATGGAGAAACCAAAAGCTTTACAGACAAGCAAAAGCTAAGAGAATTCAGCACCACCAGACTTGCTGTGCAACATACACTAAAGGAACTACTTTAGGTGGGAAAGAGACTAGCAACTTAAAAAAAAAATTGTATATATATCGGCTGTTATATCAAAACCTCATGGGAAGAGCAAATCCCAAAACTACAATAGATACATACACACAAAGGAAAAAGCAAGCCAAACACAACACTAAAAATGGTCATCAAACCACAAGAAAACAAAAGAAGAAGGGAAGAAAAAAGACCTATAAAAACAAACCCAAAACAATTAAGAAAATGGCAATAGGAATACACACATTGATAATTACCTTACATGTAAATGGATTAAATGTGCCAACCAAAAGACACAGACTGGCTGAGTGA